>NW_011357795.1:353914-362302 GCF_000735185.1 Notothenia coriiceps | reverse complement strand
TGGTCGTTATCTCCTACTCCGTCTCTCTTCGTCGTCGTCGTGTTCCCAACGCGTCCATAAATATACGACATCAGTCCACTTTACATAGTTACTTTCCCTTCTTCGACTCCGTGTACTAATTCTTCCCTTATGTCAAACTTATTTTCACTTATGTCGTGTCACATTGGGACATGGAATAATGAAAATTACATGTATATGAAACACATGACATGCTATAGTTATTGTTATTAGGTGTCAAGGAGAGAGACGAGGTCTCCTATTGTAAAAAAACCCCCAGGGCCTCGTCGTGGGACGGTTTCCTGTCATTTGGATCCCCTTTGGTGACTTAGGATTTATACGAGAATACGCACAACTATGCGACAGAGACGGAAATGTTGGTGAAGACAACTATGACGACTACATTGTCGACGCGTGGTTAAATAACCCAACTTAACCTACTACCAGTTGATAAGTCACAACTAAAACCCATGTAAGCCGCCCCTATGTTTCTTAACTTAAATAAAAATTTGTCACCAGACGTGTCCAAGTAAGTACCACCCTCATCTGATCTCTGATGTGAAAGCAATCGTGTTATGATCATATTGAGCTATTGGTGTGAGTCTAACATTAAACAAGCAGTCTGCTTGCTGACGATACATTTTAAGAGGCAATTTGTTGAGTCACTGCCGCTAAATGCCGGTAGCATCAAGCTAGCAAATCCTGCATTAGCCTCACATCAACAGGTGTAGACAGAACATCCAATTATCCTGAGCTAATTTACTGAATAAACCAACTCACATCTCCTGTCTTTTTTTTCACCCAACTCATTAGACTATTCTTCTGCTGGCGTTTCATTGTGGTTTTCTGTCAAATTCAATACTGTAGTTCAAAACCGCGGTACCTGCTATTTTTAGAATATGCACGCTACGTTCGTTTTCGCGTTCGCGACCTGGGCAGGTTGTGTGTGTCCTTCTCCCGTGACGATAACGGCTTGCGGTTAAAAAATAATAATAAATGAATTTGAAACTGGGGGGGGATGCAAACGGGCATACAGCAGAGCTCGGGGCAATAATGCAGATTTGTTAGACTTTTTTAAACTTTGTTATTCTCCCCCTTTCCTCCGCTCTTGTCTCTGATTGTGAGTGTGTGCATTCGTGTGTGTGTGTGTGTGGGGGGGGAGCGGAGCCTTCAGAAACAGAGCGGAGGGAGAATGTGAATACGCAAAGCAGTGGACACTGAAACATGCACATTGGATAAATAACATAGGCGTTTAGCTTATTTAATAAAAGAGCACATGTGAAAAGTGACCGTAGATAGATTACTTCAGTTGCAATTTGGTGCTATATATATATATATATATTAAAAGAACAAAAAACACCTTGAATTTCAGGCAGGGCGCGGGGCTCCGTTGGCAGGGCGCAGCGCCCCGCCAAGACAATGGTAGGGGAAACACTGGGATTATATTCCTGTTTTTATAATAAAATTAATACTCAGATATAGAAATGTCAGGATCCTTGATGACTTCATCAGGCTCTTACTATCGGCGTGCGCCCTCATACCAGAATACTGATTTTCTGTGTAAAATGCCAGAAAACAATATTTCTGTTCATCAAAAAACGTATAATTACTCAAATTATCATAGACGTCTTTGTTTTTACGGAGCTCCGACGTCACATTGTTATTTACGTCCGCGGTGCCATCTTGTATATCGGCCTCATGTTCTCCTGACAATTCATATACATACAAGATCAGCACCACAGTATTGCCCTCATACTATATTTTTCTAGAAAAATGTCTGTTCATGACAATTAAAATGAGATTTTCTGAATGCATTTCTTGCCACTAAAAGGTAGACTTTTTTTTGCACTGATGCCATAGGGGAGGAGAATGTTGCCACACAACCAGAGTCCTCTCTCTAATTTCACTGGCTAACGTTCTGACTCGTGGGAGGGCTGCCATACCTCCCTGAGAGGGCCTGTCTCCTTATCTGGCACCATCTCCTGTCTGGAAGCTCTGCACCACCCTTATATTATCATCATCCACCTGCATGACAGCCAAGCACCACTGAGTGCACAGGAGAGCAGAGGAGGAGGTAGATGAAGCGCTGATAAAGACCACAGCGTTTCCTTGTGGGTTTTCATTTAGTGGTGGGAAAAGCTCATAGTTCACTGGACTGTGATAATCGCTATTGATAAGATAAGCGTGATGATTGAAAGGAAATGAACATTTTTATAGCAGGTTTTGCCGCTGAGAATAACACTATTTCAAAAAGGTTGCCAGAGAAAAAAAAAACATTTACCTAAAACCTAAAATTAGTATAACAATTTGATTGACTAATAACACTATATTAAGATAACGAAGGAAGTAACTGTATGCTGTATTATTTGTTTTTAATTTCAACTTTTTAAATAGTTTTATGCGCGTTAACTGTTTATTTTGTGGTGTTCAAGTAAAGAAAACTGCAAACTAAGTAGCAAATTATGGATTTTAATGTCCAGCCGTAACATATACTGTATATATAGATTAATAAACGTCCATTATGGCACTGTCATAAACAGAATAACTGGGTTTCAGGCAAGCACTCAAATTAAACTAGCATTAAGCTCAACTCAAAAGTGAAAATTGACATTTGAATAATACAGATAGCTTGAAATATATATAGTTCTAAAAAATATGTGGAGTCACAATTCCAAACCCACCTTTTCAGATCTGCTTTTAATCTGTAAATATTGTTGTGTTTTATTTTAGTTTGTTGTTTTTATGAATTTGAACATGTTAAGTGTCTTTGAGTACCATCAGAAGCACTCTATAAATAACATGTACTATTATTATTGAGTAAATGTTCACTAGATGTTATTACAAAGAAAAGAGCGACACCTCTAGAAAAAAAACCCAAATGGACAGAAAGTCAATGAGAAAGAACTTGGCAGCTCTCTGGATGGTGCAGAAAGACAGTGGTAAGTGCTTCAACTTCAATATGGAGACAAAATCTAAAATGAGCAACTCAAGAATAATCACTTTTGCTGGGGATGCAAATATCTGAGTATATTTCCAATACATTGTAGAGGTTAGGACAGCTTAAGGAAACAGAGAAAACACGAGAGAATATTTGGCTTTAACAGAAGATTGACAATTTCTCAATTCAAGCAATACTAGTAAAAACTGTGTCTATTTTTTGAGGAATATTTCATCAGGTCCTAGTTACAAACTGTTAAACTGTGTGTGTGTGTGTGTGTGTGTGGCACAATATCATCTCCAAATAATCAACTCTTCATGCAAACACATAAAAAAGGCAGTCCCTGAATTTGAATAACCGTAGCACGTTGCCCACTCAACCTGACAACTTCGCTAAAAATATCATAAATCAAAAAGGAGGATGGCTAAATTATGCTAAAGAGTGCTAACTGATTAGCATTAATGCGCTCACTTTCACCTCGGAGCGCTGATGCATAGCGGTTTGGTCCTCTGCCGACAGACAATACCATTAACCTTTGCAATTCAGGCTCTGCCGTGCGCTGGCGGGTTGGCGGAGGCACTGACCCCAAAACTAGATGTTGCTATTGGGGGAACGGAGAGGGGGGGGACTAATGTTGTTCATAAAAACAAACCACCTCATCTGAGATCACTGGAGAGTTATATATCTAATTTGCTCTATGCACAAGCTCATCTCATTTGACACAATAGAGATACATTTAGGCATAAATCAGCGTGAAAATATGGATGAATGAGGGTCCAAGTGTGTGTGTGATGTGGGATGTTTGGTACCCCCCCCCACATGTGTCCTGCGTTATATTGTAAGTGCTGGCATTAGAGCAGACATTCTCATCCATCTCTAAAGAAAACAAAGAAATAAAAAAGTTTATATGAATCACTACTAGAAGCAAAGAAAATAAACTTCAAATGTCCACAAGGTTGCCTGAGCAGTCTCAGTTACATCACTGACATATCAGAGTGGAGCTTCATCCCTTCTTCTTCTTTTTTACATTTTCTTTCTTTCTGCGTTCTTTAAATCTGTTATTTTCTATACCGGGACTTCTTTACTGCCGACATGATTAGTCAATACAATACTTTGTCAAGGTGGTTCTTTCTTACTCACCTGGTATTGCTGGTAGTTGTAGAGGTTTCCGTAGTAGGCGGAGTATCGTGAAGGCTGGTAGAAGTTGTAATATGAAGTTTCCATCAGCAGGTCTGAGGTCTCCTCGGTGTGAGCCCGGGCCCCGGCTGAGAGGCTGGGGGACAGACCCGAGTGACCCCCTGGGAAACACACACATATCTCTTAAAAAACCTTTAAAATGCACTAAATAAATCCTGTGTTGTTTATGTCTGGTATTCAATTAAATGTAATTATCTTGTGCTTAATTCAATATGGGAGTCTATACTTATTTTATATTGTCTTTAAAGTGCACTGTGATCCCTGTTGTGAGATGAATTGTGAAATGTATTTGTTTTACCTTTTAACATCTTATTGTAGTCTTTATTTGTATGTTCTTTTTTAAATACTTTAATTTTATTCTACTGTATTCTGGTTTTATTTTTGCTTCTGTGAAGCAGTGCAGTAAAAAGAGCAACGATGCTTTACTTTATTGTAGAATGTATCAATATTAATATAATAATAGGGGGAAGTAGTGTTGCACGGTGTACCGATACTTGAAAGGTACCGCGATACCCTGCCGTTAAAAACGGTACGATTCCTCCGTTTCATTAGTATCGGTACTTTAAGAATGACGGGGAAAAAAGTACTCCGGTGAGAAAGCGCCGTTTTAATAAGAGCCGTGTGTGTTCAGCGCTCTGCTTCCACTCCCTGCACTGCAGCCGTGCCTGCAGTCCCGCCCCTCTCAAGCACGTTCTAAGTCCCTCCCCTCTCTCGTGCACGCGGCCACGCGCTAGCTGCCAGAGCATGTGAGAAAACTAAATGAGAAGCATGGCTGCAAGTGGGAGTGCAACTACCGCTGCGCCTCGGCTTGTTGACAAAAAAGACGCCAGAAGCGAAATTTGGAAGTATTTGAGCTATATCTCTGACAGTGAGGGCAAGCCTATGGACACCACGAGGCCTGTCTGTGAGAAATGTTTTAGATCCCTGCAAACCAAGGGAGCCAACACATCAAACTTGGCTAAGCACCCGCCGACCGGCATCCAGAGCTGTTTAAAGAATTTAAAGACAGACAGGTTAGCGAATGTGGTAGATAACATAATGACATCATGCTCAAGCCCATGCCCTCAAAGCTAAGTCAAACAAGTGTAATTTATTTTGTGACAAACGAACGTTTTCGTAGTTTGACGAGGCAATTAATGGCAATGATAACTGTCTAATATGGCTATCTTTTACCAATGTGGCTAACATCTGCAATATACATTTTGTCAATAATTATTTATATTACTGTCACATGACATGTACATGTTAATAAAATATAAAAAATATATATTTTATAAAACAAAAAAGTTGTTTGAGATGATGCTTAATTTTATTTAATACGAATTCTTGTCATTTATTTTGTTTATTGTTCTCATTGTTTAAAAGTTTGTGTTATGGTTATGGTTCTGGTGTGAAATAAAGCACAATAATTAAATTTAAGACTGTTTCCCTTTTTTTAAGAAAAGTATCGAAAAAGAATCGGAATCGCAATTCTTGACTTGGTATCGGTATCGAAACCAAAATGTTGGTATTGTGACAACACCAGGGGGAAGACACAAAATATAATGTCAGAGGATAAAATAAGATGTCTTTGATGGATTTCAGATCCTTATTGCACGTATACATTATACCAATTGTAACTTCTTAATGTTATATCATTGTAAAGCCTTTCATGATTTCTAAGCAGAGCTCAAGCTAAATTACATTTATTCTGAGCCTTTGCCGGACCGTTGAATCTTCAATGAAACAGACTATCTTTCAATCAATAAATACAAAGTGTATTTATGGTATAGCCCAGTATCACAAATGTTACATTTGTCTTGTGGGGCTTTATGCAGAATCTGTCCTTACACCCTCACATCAGACAAGGGAACACTCCCAAAGACACTCCATGGTTAATGTGGGAAGAAATAGAAGAAACCTTGGGCACAGCCACGACTCCTGATCCAGGCAAAGCTTTAATACTGACAACCTGCCAGTTGACAGACACAAAACACTGTGGGGAAGCTGGGCTGGTAGCATTCATATTTGGGACATGAGAGTATACAGGTACAGAGAAAGAGAAAATAGAAGTAAGGTGTCCCCTGACAGTCTTAGTCTATAGCAGCATAACTAGAAAATGTTTTATGTTTATCTTTATTTTATTTGTAATTCTTGTAGATTGACTGTCAAAATGCTGAAACAAAACAATTTCCCAACTTGGAATGAATAAAGTATATATCTATCTATCTATCTTTCGGCTGATTCAAGGTAAGCATTAGCCACTCCTAACTATAAGCTTTATGAAAAAGGAAAGTCTTAAGCCTACTCTTATGAATGGATAGGGTGTCTGCCGCCTGAAAACAGACTGGAAGCTGACTCCACAGAAGAGAAGCTTGCTAGCCAAATGCTCAGGCTCTTTCTGCTCGGTGCACTCCTACCTCAAATTATAATCAAGAGCACCATCTGCAGGTGGCAGGTATCATCTACGTCACAGAAGCAGACCTAACAACACACCATCACAATGCAGAAATACGTGCTGGCCGATCAGGCGAAGATGACCATCATCATCATCATCACCTTCATTACTTTTTTATCTGTTGTTCTTTCCTTATCAACAAGGCCACATTGTTCTCGGGATGACCCTGATCTTTCACTTTACAGAATGAAGACACTGTGCAACACTGAAGCCGAAGATAATGACATACGTTGTCCCCGTTGTGATTAATTTCACCAGTGAATCACGGAGTGCTCGACTCCCTTCCTCACCTCAATCCTTCCTCTCTGTTGCCAAGGCCCAAAGTTCATTCTCACAGAAACACAAAGCAAAGAAGTCAAAAATGAGCAGCCTTGACCACCGTCATAATCCACCTCCTCAAAGTGTTCTATCAGTGCGGGAACATCATATCTGTGTCTGGCTCCACACCACTGCTAGGAAAGAGAAACAAACTGCCCTTTCATATTCTCCCATAATAATGTCTCTGATTAGTGATGTCCATAAGAGTGTTCTTCTGCTGTGGATTTATCCTTTTTTTGTTTAAAATATTGAATTCAAGTTGACTAAACAGTCATCTTTACAAAGGTATTAATATGTGCAAATATACCACAAACACAATATTATAGTGGCTTTGCTGCCTGTTAAACTAAAATCTTTGGAATAAGGTTGTACTTCTCAATAGGGCTGCAACAAACGACTAATTTGATAATCGATTAATCTATCGATTAATGAAACGATTAATCGATTATTCGGATCGTTAAGGTTTTAACTGTACTACTACTTATATCGGACACTGCTTATCGATCCGGTCCTTTTAACGATGGTATGAACGGTTCTTTGACAAGAAATAACTGGTAAACTAACTAACAAAATTGTGAACAAAACTAACATTTGCTTTTTATTTTTATTAAATACATAATATTTTCACATCAAAAGAAACAACAATGTTTTAACAAATCATATTAAAATAATCGTGATGACAGAACTGTAAACAGAATGACTGAAACTTTAACAAAATAACTCAGATACCTCTAATCATTAACCTATGTTTTTATTAACTGAGGTTAACTCTGTGTGTTGCTTGCTAGCAGCTACATAACACCTGACGTGGAAACGTTACTCGTGGACGGGTTGTAGTGTGTGTCTGTTGTACTCATGTGCATTCCTCCGTTCTGTAATTGTGGTGCACTTGTTTGCTTAAATTTTGTTTAGTACCAATTTGGTCGTTTGTTGTCCGCGCTTATATGATAAACTGTTATTGCATCTTTTTGGTTAACGAGTATTGTCCACTCGAGACGGCTAAAGTTAATCCACACGCTCGGAGCGCTGTTCTCTCCGCCATCTCCTGCTGTGTGTGTTGTTAACTGCCGCCGCCTTTTTCCCCCTCGCAAGCAGGCGGTTTGGGAGAGATCTCTCGTCTGAATTGGGGTAAGATCGAAAATACATGTATATGACGCATTTTTGTAGTCACTATTGGTCATATTAGAAACGGAGTTAGTTGGCGACACTAAGACTTGCTCTTGAGTTTATGAATGTTTATTTGTAATGCAATTTATTTAATTACATATGACATATGTTTTAAATGGTCTCCCTGCTTTTACCATTAAAAAAGGATGCGATTAACTATTGGAGTTTGAACAGTGCGGTGTAGATTTACATATTGTGTATGTACTCTTCCACCAACGAATTCGACGAGCTGAATTAGTTGCCAACTAAGTTTGCGGTCATCGATTCTTAATCGATTAAAGTCCGATTAGTGTTGCCACCCCACTTCTCAATATGTCAATTTTTCACAAGGAAG
>NW_011357795.1:267316-353869 GCF_000735185.1 Notothenia coriiceps | reverse complement strand
AGTGGGCTCATAGGGGGGTGAATACACATACTATACAGAGATGCTGTATGAGAAACCAATGTGATTTTGGAACATTGAACAATGTAAATCTATTCTAGTAGACCTAAACAATGGAATTATGATCAGTAGAAATGGCCATGACATGGGACCTTAAGTAAATCAATTAAATTAATCGTTTTAACTAATAAACCTTGTGTACAGTATGCACCACATTACACTGTGCATGTAAGCATGACGGATGTAGCCTTTTCACAACACACATTTTGATTTGTATTTGCAGGAAAATCACAGGTGTAACAAATTGCATTAATGTCGGTTCTGTTTCATAAAGCCATGCTGGTGAGCAAGCAATATGTTTTTTATGAAAAAGGCCTCTGAAACAACTGCTATAGAGAACTGTGTGTTTGGGGCATTATCTCTTTACAGTGGAGTTAATGCGATAAGCAAAATAGTAATGTCAAGGCTTTCTATATTCAGCGACAAATTACATTATCAAGTGAGTACATATCGTTGGCTTTAAAATAGATAATGCTAAAGTTTTCTTCATTTGGAAAACCACAAAGTCTGTTTCTCTCAAAGTTGTTGATTCTTCATGAAAAAGACACACTTGGTTGTGGGAGAGAAATCAATCTTTACTATGAGAATCTTAAGTCAATCTTTCCTAGCAGACATGTTGCCATAACGCGTTTATGTCCTTTTTCTCAGGTCTCTCTCTGGACATGACCGCCGTCTGAACCGACGTCCGAGGAGTAATAGCGGGAGCATCCTTTAGGTCAGCCATTCATCTCCATGCACCTCTGAGGAGGAACCACTGACCCTCACTACGAGTTTGGCCCCTTGAGTTTCTCTTCTCTTTTAACCATGGGGGGAGCCGTGAGCGCGGGCGAGGACAATGACGACCTTATTGATAATCTGAAGGAGGCCCAGTACATTCGCACAGATAAAGTTGAACAGGCTTTTCGCGCCATAGACCGCGGTGACTACTATCTGGACGGCTACAGGGACAATGCCTACAAAGACTTGGCGTGGAAGCATGGCAACATCCACCTGTCCGCTCCCTGTATATACTCCGAGGTGATGGAGGCCCTCAAACTGCAGCCGGGACTTTCTTTCCTCAATCTGGGCAGTGGGACTGGCTACCTGAGCACAATGGTTGGCCTCATCATAGGTGAGCATTATGTACCCAGCTGTGTTTTCCCATGAGTGGGGAGGGCTCAGATGTCCTGTAGAATCTAGGTTAAACAAATATTTCAAAAAGGTACACTGTGTGCCTGCAGTTCAGCGTAAGTGATTATAGGACTGCAAAGACTTTTCTGTATTTATCCACAGATTTCTTTCCTGATTTAGTCTAGACTCGATTTACTTTATGGATTCCATTGTTGTCACAGCAGCATAGGGCATTGCACATCAATTAAAAAGATTATAATAAATATTTTACGATTACGTTGTTTTCGTAATCGTCGCAAGCCAAAATCGAGATTAAAATACGATTTAATTGCACAGCCCTACACTATGGTAGAGATTTGGATCGTAGTTTGTATTGCTGTGTTTAAAAGTACTTCTTAAAAATTTTTGTTCTTAAGTTTCATAACTTTCTTGGAAAAAAGTAATTTAGCATGAAAAAAAGGATAAAAAAATCACAGTGGACAAAAAACAAAATAACCAATTATTTGACTTATTGGTCTCCCTAATTGTTTGGTCTGTAAATGTGGGGGGAAAGCAGCAAAATATGCACATTAGAATAAAATCAGCAAATTGGACCTTTTTGTTAGAAACGAATTAAAAGATGATGTGATTATCAAACCAGGCACATTAATTTCTTCAATCACATTGAAGAACATTAATTTCTTCAATCACATTGAAGAACATTAATTTCTTCAGTCAGTAAAGAAAATGTAATTGTTTCAGCTCTACGTGAAATCACAATGGGTAGTAGGTAATGCGGGGTTTGTTATGATTGTTTTAAAAGAAAATATGTTTCCTGTTGTGTTTTCTTCCAAGGGCCATTTGGTGTGAACCATGGAGTTGAGCTCCATACAGACGTGGTTGAATATGCCAGAGAGAAACTGGAGGATTTCATAAAAAATAGTGACAGCTTTGATAAGTAAGTACATGCAAACTGAAACCACAGTGACAACAGTAAGAGATGTAATTAAGTTTATTTTCTTCTGGTCTACAAGTCTTGCAAATTAACTACATTTCATCTCTCTAATTCTACTCATCTAAGCTTCATAATTCTACCACAGATCACTAATGTGATGATGTGCTTGATAGATATAAAAGAAAACCTTTGTTTCCATTGTTGTTTTATATAATGTTTCCACTTAACTTGTTGTTTTTCCAAAGGTTTGAGTTCTGTGAACCCGTCTTTGTGGTGGGGAATTGCCTTGAAATCTCAGCAGATAGTCACCAATACGATCGCATCTACTGTGGTGCAGGAGTGCAGAAAGACCATGAAAATTACATGAAAGTACTGCTCAAAATTGGAGGCATTCTGGTGATGCCTATAGAGGATCAGGTAAGTGCTACAAGCCATCAGAATGATACAGAACCAACACATTATGATTGCTAATCAAAATGCTAACACATGAAGGAAAACACAGTAAAATAGCTTTGACCTACAAGACTGCTTATGCAACTTTCACATGAATTATTGAACCACTCCTGCCCCTGGATGTGAGCGGCCGGGCAAGGAGCACACACACAGGGATGTATGAATACATGTATTATTTAAAATGGTCGAGGTTTGACTGTGGACAGACTGGGGCATGCACTGTAAGAGAGCATTCAGAATTATTTGGGAAGTTGGTGGAGAAAATGGTTTTCAAGTCCTTCATTTCTAGTAAGGAGGGTAAAGATCATGACAGATTCATGGTTTAAGATTTTTGGCAATTTAAAAGGAATCTGATGTGACCCGTGATGTGGATATTTGGATTATGTTGTCATTTTAGGCGTCAGTGCTCTTTAAAGTGAGTTCAAAGAGTGCAATATACTTGCTCCAGATCAGATTCCGATCATTTGATTTTGACAATCTGCCGATACCGATTTTTCCCGATCCGATCTTTATGTACACGCGGGACTCCCTACTATTTCTCGAGAACCTTCTGGCGTATGTACGACGTCCACAATTATACCCCAACGTCAAAAAAATTTTAATTGAAGTAAGGTGCTCAGAACGAAACCAAATGCCCTCGGTTATGAACATAACAGTTTAACCCAGAAGTATCTTGTATCACAGAAGGCTGGTCTAATATAGACTCGTAGTGCTTCAATATCGTGTTAGAGTTTTAGACTTGGAATATGGGAATAAAAAATTGATGACGTAGTGACATCTCCCACCCGCTATGCAAAGAAAACCATAAAGCTTCTCGTAATCCAATGTAAATATCAGACTGTCTCTGAAAAACACTCAAAAAACCAGAGACCTAGTCGTTGAAATTATAATCTGTGTACGTTATTAATAGTCTGTTTATAATATGACGTTCTCTAATATACAATTGATACCTTCCTCAATACATCCATATATAAAGTACTATAAATATTTCTCTACACATATGGGAGCGAAGCCATTTGCAACCGAACGAGTATTAGTCACTTTATACCACAATATTATAATTTACTATATTATTACTTACGAATTGTAACGACGAGTATAGTCTTTTCACCTTTTATATTATTTACGAATTGTAAAATATTTTTACTTTTCGATGTTGCCATAAAATTCTATAAACTCTTTTCCACAGACTAACAATACTTTTTTGAATATCTTTGATTACATTGATACATAATAATACCTTACATAACAGTCTTAAGACTGGATAGAAAATCGGTTTAACCTGACTAATATTAAAATGTTCTACAGACGCCCACAAAGCTTCAACCCTATAACCACTCTAAGAACGTTGACTACTGGTATTTAGACCCCCGAGTTCCGGTATTGGTTCGTTAATGGTAAAACATCAGGTGACCAATAGTTTAGATGTTTAACATCCGGTACCTGACGAAGTACAATACCTTTATTCCCCCACAACATTACAAGAGTTCTCCTTGTGGTCCAGGTAATTATCGACTTCTACGGAAGTTCCCACTTACATATCAAGTAACAAGGTAAGATATCGGGAGAGAATATTACGTCAAGTAAGTAGAGAGATAACGGTTCAATCAGCAAAAGAAAAGTTATTGTCGATTATTTTACGGGTACAATTATGAAAGATGATTCCCGTTCAAGGTAGGAAAGTCCGGAAACACTCTCGGTGGATGGTCGTATTAGAGATTTCATACCTTCACGCAAAATTCTACTGTAAAGATAAAGTACGTGTAGTATATATAATAGGTTGGTTATACCTCCATGTCTACTTATTCGAAAGATGAATTGCGACGAAAGAGCATGGCTCGGTACAAGAAACTTCTATATAAGTTTAAGTGTAACACTTCAAAACCATTAAAAAAGTTTTTCGGATAAAAAGGGTCATGACCTCGAAAGTTATTAAACAGGTAAGAAACTCTAAATTTAAAAAAAACATTCCCCGGTTCTTGCGGATGAACCACGACTCACTTTCTGGTGTTCTTTCTCCTTCTGGTTTTATGCACAAAAACTTTTTATAAGCGTAATCACGGTGTAAAACTATAACCGTTATTCATTGAAAAGTTACGACAAATCTAAGAACCGTTCCTAGAGACTAGATTTTTAATACGCATTAGTAAAGGGACGTAAGACTAAGTTTTCACACACTGTCCGGAACAAAGTTAAGAATGATTTTTCGAAAGGTGGAAGAATTTGTGTGTCATAATCTATATAAATCTCTACAGGGGCTAGGCTAGTGGCACTGTAAAATTGTAAAAAAAATTATTTGATAAAAAAAAATAAATAATAAATTACAATGTTTTGTTTTTACTGGTACAAGTGCCAGAATTTCCAGTAGGACTCCAGAATTCAAAACCAAATTTTACTGTTGTTGTAGTACATACACAACCAAGAAAACCCGCACAAAAGTATCTGGACCAACAAATATAAGAGAGTTTTAGACCGTTGTCTCACCGTCCCGCGTCACAGATTATCATCGTCATTCGATTGCTCTCCGATGCAAGTCGACCACTGAGCCCTCATCCTGTTCTCTTTTTACAGTCCTCAAACCTTTCATAATATTTTAACTTTCACTTCCCGTCACATTGTCGGTCTACGTTCCGCCATCCAAGGCGCACCAACCTTTCTTGTCTCGATGCAAGTTATGCTGGTTAAGATTATGCGGTGGACTCCTTTGTTTGTGGTTGTTGTTGTACTCCTCATGTGTCGCCGGTGAAGTCCATTGCCGTGACTTTGGTGTGTCTGTGAAAGTCCTTTCTCTTTGACGGGGTCTTGTCACTTTTCCGTTTTTTTTGTTGTCGGTTCTATCGACTTAAGTAGCGCAACTACTTCGTCGGCAATCGAGCCAATTGAAAAAAAAGAGAATTNGAGTGAGTGTGTGTGCTCAGGCTGAGTTCCGCGGTGTCTCGCTGTCTCGCCAGTGTGAGCTGGATTACTGGTGTCGTTTCCTGGTTGCTGCGTGGGGTCTGCGAGACAGCGAGACACCGCGGAACTCAGCCTGAGCACACACACTCACTCACTCACAGCCTGGCTGCAATCTGCGGAGTCGTTGCTGAGAAAATATAAGGCTGAGTGAGTGTGTGTGTGTGAGGAGCTGACCAATCCGGAGCCGTTACGTCACTATGACCAGGAAGAAAAAAATGGAAGAAGAGAAATCTCCAACGAGGCGTTCTGGGGCAGCATAGACAGGTCTTTTCTGTGTTAGAGTTGTACTTGCTACAGGGTGTACTTTGAGGGTTTGTGACTGCAGACCGTTTACATGCATAGAAAGCTACATAACACACAAGGGGACGGGTAATAACCGGAAAAGCATGACATGGGACCTTTAAATGCCAAGAATTCTATGCTTGACTTAACATGGTCACTTAAAGGCTGATCTGAAAGTTACTTATATTGTGAGTACTGTGCTACTGGCTTGTCTGTGTAGTACTATTAAATACCACGTCGTAGCAATAAAGAGGAAAGCCCTACAACAGGGCGGTAATTAAACATTTTATATATGTTTTGTTGACTGAAATACCCTACACTGGCTCAGAGTAAAAGCTGGAGATTCAGCCGAGGGAGACAAGTCTTGAATTCCCTCTCTGCCTCCTCAGCATCTCCACATCTGACTCAGCTAATAAAGATTAAATTCAGAGGTGACTTTGTAGCGCGAGGCCTCGTAAGGTCATTTTCTCTCGGCTCTTTCTCACAGGCAAAAATAATCATTGATTCGCTCACCATCACTGATTGTGTGGCAATGTATTTTTTTTAATTCTAGTTTTCCCCTCTACCCTCTCCGTAATGCATAGTCCTTTGAGTCGAAATAATATCCGGAAAATTATATAGGCGAAGTATTTGACAAGCAAATTGCTTTCAGGCACTGTACAAGACTCTCGAAACAGAAGTCATCCATCACCCACTCCTTTTAAGACAAATAAGAAAGGATCAGCCACTGTAGGCAACAACGTTTGTTCTATAGTGAAGCTACTTCACCACTGAAAGAAAAATCTACTGGTAAACACTCACTGAAAGTCCTGAGTTGATCCCTGGTGTGTATGGAAAGTGCATTGACACCATGTCGGGTTATCACTGGCTGCCGTGACCCGGCTTGGGACAACTTTCTGAACCGGCAGGATGACGAAACACGTAACAGATCCTCCGTCAACACGAGATCAACTCTAGAGCCGTAACCAAACACCAGAGGCCTGTCTAGGCAGCACAGTGGCATGTACACACTGCTGATCAACAGGCAGGGAAACTGATAATCCTCATGGTTACCAACCCCTGAAGTGTAAAGCCAGACGTTTTAGCAGCTCTGGCAACAAAGAAGGTGACATCCATGCCTCTGTGGCAAAACGCCAGAACAATATTATTATTTTTTGACAAAAATAATCACACATTCGGGCCACCGGATAGCTAGCTAGAGCTGGCAGCCCATATACAATGACCACTGCAAGGCGGTTCGAATCCCTAGCCGGCCAAACATTGCAGGCAATTTCCTCCCCTCTGTCTCCCTCTTTCACTCTGGCCCAAAAAATATTTAAAGAAAAATACACATTCATCAACAAATCTTGACTTAAACCTGCAGTCAGAAATGTCACATTAGCATTTGTAATGGACTGACAGCTAATAAGTAATGATTTGTGCTTAAAGCTAGAAAAGACATAACAAATTCATAATTTTGATGAATGGTTACCAAATGTTTTTACAATAACTTGTCATATACAAATCCTGCCTTTTTAAATGTACATTTCTGGATGTCAGTGGGTGAATGATTTGTATTATATTCAATGCATAAAAAATGCCAGCATGTTATGTTCACATTAAAGGATATACCATATCAGATAAAATACTTGAACATTTGCAATTAATGAGATCTGGCTCTATGGAAAATACATACTGGAACCCTTTTCTCTGCAATGTCAAATGTATTATTAATACAACATGTGAGAAAATGTGCTCTACAAAATGCAAATTACATCGAAGCGCTCATTTGTTTCGCTGCAAAGGTACCTGAGTTGAATGATGTTTTTGAAGTCTTACACACCAGAGTATTCCTCTGTGCAAAGAAGCCACTGAAAAGGAAATGTGTGGTGTTTATCTCCAGTGGAGATAAACACCACACATTTGAGATTTTGATCTCAATCCCCTGTACATTATATTGTAATTCTAAACCAACATAAATTTGACCTTTTGTAATTGAATTTGTACATATTTCCAGCCACCAGCGGGTCAAACCATCCACTTGAACACTTTCTTTCACAAAAAATAACTCAAACTGATGAACCAATCCCATTGAATCTTTGTGGAATTACATTGAAAGCTGACGATGAATCCTAATTATTTTTGGTCACCCAATGACCTTTTTTCTAGCACCACTGTTACAACAAAATATCCCATTTTTAATAGTTTATCTCAAAATGTATTTGCTAAACAAGTGTTTGGTCCTCAGAGGATACTTCCTTTAAATTTAAACAACCTACTGACCTCTAGTCTTTACCCCGGGGGAAACATTTTACGCATAATTCCTCTTGCATATATTCTAAGGGGCAGATGGACACTGCAGAAAGTTTGTGCTTATATCATTTTGACCCCCATGACCCTGGTCTATGTTTTTACTTCTATTAAAATGCAACATGTATCTATTATCAGACTTGTACAAATCAGTTAGTCTTGTGAGACGGATGGGCTTTTCTTTTTAATATTCAAAGACCGATTTTTTTTTTTTTAAATAATATTTGCCATTTATTGTATGTGTTTCTCTATAGTTGTACGATTTTGGGCAAGATTAGCGGTATATTCAGATCAGCACTTTTATATCTAAAGATACACAGGATGTCCCTGAGCCTAATGAGCCACCCGCTATAACAACGCCTTGTTTAGTACCATCTGTCTGGAATATGAGAAACTGCTGAGAAAACCTCTGAACATGCTCAGCAGTGGATAAAACCTTTTGATTTGGTAACAAAATGCATTCTCCCATGACTCCAGCCCCAGCCTAGTGTTAGGGATCTTATGATGCTGAATATAAATGTATTTGCATCTATTCATACAACTGACCACTGGACTCTGAGTTAATTAGCCTAAAAACCACCAGAGGATGCGACTGTTGAGGCGTTTCTTGTACCACACTAACAACAGGAACCGTGTGCATGAGGGAGTGTGTCACAACATACATTTAAAACAGTGAGAAGAACTGCTGTTGTTTTTCTTATTCTCTTCTGCACCCTTTAAATGTTGCTCCAATGTTGCTGCATGTTAAAAAGGTCAGACAGTTTGGGGATAAATGTGACAGAATTGTTTAGCTCAATAAAAAGTGTATTTCCCTGCGTGTGGCAACTATAGGGAACCTGCACTTGTTTGCATCTTGCATGGCTTACATTTTGATTCAATTCATGCTTCTCGTGTGCGTACAGCAAAACTATATTGGTTTTACCTTCTGGAATGTTTGCTGCTTTTCTTTGTCTTCTTATTGAATTAAATGTGTTTTTGGAAAGATAATAACAGTTACAAAGTTATAAACATTAATGGTTGCATCTCTTATCTTTAGGATTTGCTATCATTTAAATGCTTCACAAATAATAGTTTGACCTTTTTCAGTTATGGGGATCTGCAGTTTTATTTTTCCTTGTGTTTCCATTGAATTACTGAATGTGTGTTTAAGTGACATCTAGTGGTGAGTCTGCGGATTGCAACCAACTGATAACCCATCTGCTAAATACTCCTTTTTTACCGAAGTGTCAGAAATCCAGCGTTGGCCTCCAAGTTACAGAAAATGTGAGAGCCCTTCTCTAGAATCAGTGTTTGGTCTGTTGCTCTGGGCTGTAGAAAAACAGCATGGTGGGAACCTGTTAAGAGGAGCTGCTTTCTATGTAAATATGGAGGTCTTAATCTAAACGAATAAACAACTCTTATAGTTTAGGGTGATTACACACAAAGAAAAATACTTATGCGTTTTATATTTAATCTCTGCCAATAAATCCCAGTCTATAATTTATCCTTTAAGTTTTGGACAGTTTGAAGACCAAACAAGAAAATAATCTGCAAATTATCAATTCAGACAAAATGCAGTAGTTATAAAGACCCCTTGTCTTTTTAGCTGTTAAGTGAACTGTAAAATAGTGTGTGCATTATTGTCTAAGGCAGAGATTCTCATTTTTATAACGCAAATCTGTTTACAAGATTATAATATAAAGAGGACCCCTAATGTGTATGAATAATACTACAAAGCCTATTGTTTACACTTCTGTAGTCTTAGGTTATTGAAAGAACAACACAAGATACATTGATTACAGATAGAAGATACATATTATACACATACACATATTTAAAGATGTATGAGAGTTAAAGATGTGTTAGATTAAATAATAATTGTCTTGGCAACTTAAATAAGTGGATCTAAAAATGTATGAGCCGCAGACCCCACTTTGTTAGAGATGTGTTTGATCAAAAATGTAGGGTAGGTCAACGAATGACTCAGTAAACTGTTGTGCCACAGACCCCACTTTGAGAAGCACTAAAATAGTTTAATTTCTCTGAGAATAAACTAAAATAACGTTTCTCCTGTGGCAGGGATGTTGCTTGAATTTATAAAGATGTTTTAATTTTCAACATCAAGTGGATCCCATAACTGACAACTGATGAAGCCAATCAGTTCGCTACGTGGTCACGTGTTGGGGTTGCCACACAGACAGCAAGCCCGTCAGCCAATCAGCTGCCGGGACGCTTTCTTCGCACTGCGTGTGACGAAGGAGCAAAACAACAACATGCAGCTTTTACGAAATGTTTTCAAGCCCTATTAATGTCGGCTGTTTCCTAAAAACCGACCCTATCACATATGTTGGGAAATATATGGCAAAGCGAGCATCCATTACACGAGCTGACACAATAAAAAACAGAATGTGTTTGTCCCGCTTTTGTTCCCACTTGTCGTCCATAATCGCAGTTTCTGCTTCTCTCTCTGCATTGCGATTAACCTCAATCTTTAAACAGCGACAATCCAAACCGGTTTGTCAAAACAGATGCTAGAATATCCCTGCTTGTTTCACCAAATCACTTTAAGGAAAACACCGAGACGAACTAAGATAACGCAGCTTCTTCCGCATGTTACAGAAAACGTTATTGACCGAGAAAAAAAAGTCTACTAAAAGCCCGGAGACAAATCAAAACAAAAGACGCAAACACAGTGTCATCTGTGCATACATTGCACCGAAGGACACGTGAAACAACAGGTTTAAATGTGACTGTTTTTAAGTGAAATTGTGTCGGGACAACGCCATATGAGTTTGTAATGAACCTGGCTAGCTTTAGCTTTAGAGGGCCTGAGTGCGCCATCATCAAAACAGAGACAAAGCAGGTTAGGTAAGCTCACCTCTTTATCCTGCCAGCGAGCAAACACGCCAAAAAAACAAGTACAGTGGGTCACTTTTAATACACCTAACGCAAATATTACGCTGTCAACAACACAAACCGGCGAACTCAAAAGCACACTCGTTAGTTTGCTTGAAATACATTGAAAAATACTCACAATGTCGTGTCGCATTAACTCACTCCTTGTAAGTGGATGCTGTGTGCAATGCGACTGTCAGACAGCGACTTTCATGCAGTCTCCTTTCAGAGGCTGACTGCGGGGTAACTGTGCGCAATAGTTAGCTTGTTGGGATGAAAGAGTAAAGTAAACTGCAAGCCGCTGTGTCGAAGTGGAAGAAAAAGAAACAGCTGAGCAGAGGATGTAAACACAGGTCACGTGGTTTGACATGTTGTCGGTGGAGGGAGGCTGTTGCTCAAAGTTATCTAGGCCTATCTATCTATCTATCTATACAAATTGATGAATACTTTTATTTTAGTGACTTTTAAGTATATGTTGGTATTGTTTTACTGAAGCAAGATTTTGAATGCAAAATCTTCTACTTATTGAGTTATTGTTTCACTGTTGTATGTAGATACACAGCATATAAATAGTGTTATATTTTGTGATAAAGTGGGGCAATGCAAAACAAATACATCCAACACAGAGCAGATGTGGTCAGATTGGAAGAAAGTATGGAAATAAAAATGTATTGATTCTAGCGTTACTTTTGTATTTCATAAATATCCACTTGTGTCTACTGTATCAAATAACTTTCTACTTGTAGCTTCACATTTACAGCACTTTTAATATCAAACGTTTTCAGGAGCAGTAGGCAATTATTATTTTTAATGAGGTAGTGTACTGCACTACAGAGATAAGTACATCCATTACAGAAAAAAAGATGTAATCTGGCTTTACTTTGTGCAGTTTATGTTGTAATTTTCCACTGCAAGAGAATCTAGTTTGACATATTTTCTTGCAGGGATTTAAAGATAGGTTCGGCTGACATATGCTTTACTTAATTATTATACTTTATTACAATATACATTTATCTCACTGTGTTGCTATCCATCACACCACACCACTGTCGCTTTTGTAATTTTGTGTTTAAGTGCTCTTTGCATAGTTTATCCTTTTTTTTAAGATAGTATTTTTGTTTAGTGTACCCTTCTGCTGCAACAACCACGTTTCTCATCTATGGATCACTAAAGCCTTACCTTATGAGACCATGCATGTCTATTATACAATATAAGTTAAGTAAATGCATACAGCATAAAGGCACATAAATATAGATCAGGAATAGTATAACTTGCCACATTGATGTGATAAGCTGGTTCATGATCATTTGCTTTAACAACATTGAAAGATCCTGGAAAATGTCACCCTACTTGTAACCTCACACAGTTCCCTAAAGGAAAGGTTTTAAATTTAGCCTGCAGCTGGTTTTCTGGAAGTGTGGGAATAGACAGACGAGGTTTCAGGGACCTCGCTTCACCTCATCCTCTGATGGAACTGCAGATTACTTGTTTTAGAGTAGGATTTTGAGTGTACAAACTCAATAAGTTTGGGGGAAATGACCTGGCTTTGCTCAGACTTCTGAATCCTGAATATCTGCCTATATTTGTTCATTTATAGCATGGATAGTAAATGAGTAATGTATACAGATCAAGACCTTTCTCCTGCAGTCTGATATCAAAAGTTAAACATATTGGTTCATTAGTCGGTGTTTTTTTTGACAAATTCAGTCCTACTCACAAGACCATGAGTGCAGACTGTTTCATGGGTTCATCCTAGTTTTTAAATAATTGAATGCTGCACCTATTTCTGGAATCATTAGTCGGGTCATGCAGTGTCATAGCAGGCCTTACTAAGGAAAGACCACATCTCCACTCCAAGTAAGGCCTGTGTTTAGCGTCATAATTAGTGTGTGATATATTAAACCAGGGCCAGGGATTTATAAATTAGTAGTCTAACCTCCCCTATATTTTATCATGCGCTTCATCCACACTGTCAAGAATACAAAGCTAATGTAGAAATACTGTGTTGATTTATTTTTGTTATAACTATTAAATGCTATATTTATTTGTCCTAATATAGTATAGGATATGTGTAACTTCTATTACTGTATAATGCAAACTCCTACTCATGACCTCACTGTCCTCAATATATATGTAATGACTTTAAAGTAAACTCAAGATGATATATTTGGCTATGCTTTCTTCTAATATTATTTCTATGAAACCAATTATTTTTAGCTGTCTGTATCATTAGACAAATGTAAACAGACAGTGTTGACTACAGCAAGGTTAGCTGAGGGCAGAGTGTATGTGGACACCAAGCTTCTTTATATATCTGAACCGCCGCGCTGTCACTCTACACACACATAGTCTGTGGTCCACACACACTCACAGCATATACATTACAGGAAACCATGGCCCCTTGCAGCATGACATACATTCTGTTGGTGGTGGTTTTGAGTGTGAGCCAAGAGCCTCTTTCTGTGAATGCTGAGCTGTTACAACATATCAAATTAAACTATTATTTAGGTGAAATGCTGCCTTTGTTTCAGTCTGGCCTGGCATATTCTGACTCTAATTCCACACGTAAATGAAAGTCATTGAATACAACGATACAGAGCAAATTTACCAATATATCTGAACCAGCCACATAATTGGAATCACTGTGAATTGGGGTGGCAAGATTACTTATTATGATCAAAAATGGATTTAGACGTTGATTTTAATCTGGTTTCACTCCCTTTTGATTTATTGGAAAAGGTTTCGGAGTTTAAACCTTACTTCAGTTTCATGAGCCTCCTACTTTTGGTGTGCATTTGATACTTCTATTGATCATGTGTTTACCAAATGTGGTCTGCCTTTTATTTAATCATTGGTACATTGATGCACTTAAGTTAATGAGTGGGCACATGAGCTAAAGTAAGATCATCTTTGAATATGTTTATTTCTTACAGTAACTAGTGTTGTGGGACGTTTTTTTAAAAAGCTGTCTAACTTTTTTATTTTGTTACCTGTCATTGTAGGTTATTTTGTTACCTGTCATTGTACATCAGCTTTTTTATTTATCATTAGATATTTATGTTATCGTTTAAGTAAAATAACCCAACATTAGCTATTAGAATTGTTGGGATGTTCTGCTTTTCCTTGTCTTAAGTGATGGTACACTAAATATCCTTGAACTGTTTGACAAAATAATGGGATTAGTTTATATTTATTTATATATATAATCACTGCAAGCCTAAACTAAATGCATTGAAGATGATTGTGTAATGTGTGCATTATATTTTGCATTATATTTTTTTATTTATTTCAAGTATTTTCTGGTCCGTTTAAAGATAAAAGTAAGGTGAGACGTAACTATTACATGTTCAGCATCTTAGACCTTTTTTACTTTGATGTCTAACCCCGGCAGCTTTTAGTATCCTGACTCCACTCCTTGTTATCCTAGATGTAATGCCTCATATTTAACACTAGGTGACGCTAATGCCAAAGGAAAAGGTAGACCCTACTGGATCCTTCTGGGGTAACCGGGTTTACGTTTGACGCACAGTGAACATCAGAAGCTTTGAGAAAAACACACAACCATTTGAAAAGTTTATTTCTACCATACACAAACTGTACAACACAGCGCATATCTGTTTATTATGAAATAGTAAAAGTAATTGGAAGTTTCAATTTACAAACTACTTCAACTGAAAAAAAGCATTACATTTTAATGTAAAAGAAAAGAAAATACAATACAATTTCATATCTTACTAATATCGTTCCACAAAAAGCATTTCACATTACAAAACATCAAAAATACTAACAGGAAAAAAATAAATATCATTCACAAAACTTCCTGAGCAAACAATGTGTGGTATAGGAATTAAATATAATAAATTATAAATAAAGGATTAAGTCTAAAGAATTTGATTCAATTCACTTTTTAAGATTAACGTTCGATACAACATTGAGTTTTTGGATAAAATAGGGTCCTTTTTTTCGGTAATTTGGCTCGTTTGCTGTTACATTTTTTCTCTCTCAAAATGTCCTAGGCTACATGTCTTTGACTTCTTTGTGCAGAAATGAAAATGTATTGCTCAAATAAAGATTTTCTTGTGGGATTAATTTAATATAACATTTTAACATGTACTTTGATACGATTACAGTGTCCAAATTCCCTCCTTTTTTGTTAAAGTCCAGGGCAGTGTGGTGTACTAAAACACAAAATAATTAAAATACAAAAGTGCAATTGATGCAAACAAAGAACTGATTAGCCAACAACTACCATTGTCTATGTTTTCATTAGTTTTTTTTCCTTTTGTTTTTTTGTTGTTGCATTTAATGATTGAATCCGAATGGTAGACAGCTCGATTCTTGAGATAGCTACTATTCAAATCTGCCCCAAGCGTTACAAGAATATTATAAGACTGGTTGAGATGTTAAGGCTTGAAAGCAGTTTAAGATAAAACAGGAAACGTCGTTTAATTCATTCCTTTTTTTGTTTTCCTCTCCATGCTAGCAAGAGTTAAAATAAACACCAGGCTTTTTAATCTCAGTCGTGATATTTGAAAACCTGACTCTGAGATTACAGCTACTGAGACAACGGTATTTAAACAGTCATCAGGAACCTCCTATGAAAATAATTGTACCGTATAATAAATTAGACACCATCCACATAATACTGTCCTACCACAAAACATAGTACTCGTATACTTTTATGGATTCATATACATTTAGGCACATACTATATGCACACTCCAAAGTGTGTGCACAGAAGGCAGTTTAATATCTATATTTAAAAAAAGACATCTTGACAAAAGTGGATTTTTGATTTTTGTTGCACTCTTCTTGTGGCACCCTTTGCCAAGCAGAATCTGACAGTCATTTCAGCGAATCATGTTGCATCTTTGCTCAGTGTCACTTCCTGGTTGCATTCAGCTGTTACTGGTTCAGAAGAAAAATGTACAGTACAGTTGCATTGCATTTTTTTGATCTCATTGTTCACTTTGTCTTACCATACATTCAGTTTCCAATAAAGAAAGCAAAAGCAATGCTTAAAAATATCGATTCATAGTCGTTTTGGTAGGTTTTTTACTTTGAAGGGAGATCCAACTTATGGTTCAATAATAATATACGCTTTTCAACACTAGATGGCGAAAGTATGCCATGAAATTGGAATGTGCTTCTATGTAAATTTACAATGTGCAGAAAGTGAAACAGATTTCTCAAATATTAAGCATTTACAATTCAAGAAATAAATTAAAATCGAGGAAATAAATACACTGATGAACAAATATAATAATAATAAATAGCGATAATATAAGAATGACATGAACACATACAGATTAAAATCAAGCAAACCATACAAAATAATTAAGTGCAAGAAGAGGGGTACAAATCTCACCAGGATAAACATATCAAGTGAATGCAGAAACAGTAAAAGCATTACAAATCTGGCTGGTCATTTTCTCAGTGCAGTGTATTTACCAGGAAACGCCAAACACATTTCCAAAAGCCTCGTCTTATACATGCAGCCAAGCCAGCACTCTTCAGTCAAATAGAGCTATCTAGTGCCATTATCCCAAGTCAAAGAAACCTCCTGGTAGCTCTACAGCTTAAACATGGATGCCCTTAATAGCCTGTTTGATATTATCCAAGAGGGCCTTGCACTCTGGAGAGTATTCATGCTCCGAGTTGTTGTACATATCAGTTAATGTGTTCACATAGGCTTCAAAATTATGCTCACTGATGGGTCCCTGCAACAAAAACACAGTGTTTGACTATTAGTGAAAACAGCACAGCAGAAAAAGACATTTCATATCAAATGTGATTTCTTCCAGGACAGGTTAGATATAATGAGTTGTAGAGGAGTCTGTTCTTAAAGCTTACTGTACCATTTGAGGCAGCTGAATGTCTGTTAGACTGTTAATGAGAGCTTGGCTAAGGCGGGCGAGCTCCTTCAGAAGGCTGTCGTTGTGCTGTTCGATCATCTTGTTCTCCTCTTCAATTGTCCTCAGGTTACATTCCATAGACGATATCTGCTTTCGGGTACAAAAACAAAAAATGATAAGACATTTGCCAAATAGAGAGAGCAAGATGTTTTTAATTAAATAATCTTGTCATAGCAGATATTTACCTGTGTTTGGAGCTGCATCATATCTGCTTCTATTTTCATGTTGGATTCATTCAGTTCCTTAATTTCATGATCCAAATGTTGAATATCCTCTTTGTTTTCCACTCCTGAATTGAAGCATATAATCCAATTTAACGTGTTCAAACCGATTTTTTTATATCAATCTATATATATGCTTGAATATTGTTAAACCACGCTGTGTTCAGGAGTAGCTTACCACTGCTGGCTTTCAGTTTGATGGTCATCATCTCTTCTTCTGTGTGCTTTTTCTTGATACTCTGTGCGTTCAGTGGGCAACCCGACAAGCTAATTCAGCAGGTCATAAATGGACATTTTTAGTTGGAAGAATATCACAACACTTTAGCATCAGTAGGAGATTGTGAATGAGAGTCAAGACGCCATTGTAAGAATGCAACATGTCGACCAGCAGATAAAATGGAGGACCTCACCTTCTGTGAGTGGCAAACACATTATTGGCATGTCCAAGGCCATTGCAGCCAGGCAGGGGACAATGGGGCAGTTCCTGTTTATTGGACTTCCAGGCAAAGGGCAAGCCATTGATGGACGACTCCTTCTGTCTTTTGGCAGCAAGTGGACAACTGCCTGCACTGCGGTGGGATGTGTATTTTCCCGATATATGGCCCTGTCCGTCACATCCCATTACTGGACACCTACCAGAAACACACAGCGTCGTGCATGTTGTAAACACTGCTGACTCACGCAGGAAAACATGTAACTAAATTGCACTAAATAACATTACTTTGCAACGGAAAAAAACAAAGACATTTAACTGCTCATATAATAACAACCACATCATTAAAAAAAAATGTAATAACTAGACCGGAAGATTTTTTAACCATTAAGTTGATTAATCCAGCCAAATGCCGATTAAAAACGAAGTCGCCAAAACAAAAATAATCGCATTAAATATAAGTTACTAATCCACTACAAGTTGAGTTAGAGCGTACACTCTGATCAGTGCAAATGCTTTGATGTTGATGATATTTGTGCGTGAAAACATAAAGCACAAGTCATGCTGTATTTCATTAAGAGTTTGCCAGTTGCATTTCCAGGCCTGTTTTCTGCAGGTCAGTAATGGAGTGACATGAATTACAGATAATTGTCATGTATCCCCTCATGCGAAAGAATGTAATTTGGAGGTGGCTAACCCTTTCCCTTATTGATAAAGGTGAAAGGTCACCTGAGATGATACAAATGGCACACATGCTTTAGAGTGCTGCTGCAAAAAGCCTGTTTCAGCATTCTGTTACTCGACAGCAGCAGCACTTAGAGAACAAAACAACAGCAGTCCCATTACTTACATCTACTACAGGTAGGTAGCTTGATGCAAGGCAGGAGGACAATGGAGGCATGCCATATGGCCCACTGTTTACAATAATCTAGGGACATTTGCTACCTTCCCCCTTTCTCTCCCTTTCTCTCTTAATGTGTATGAGATCTATTCCAGTCTAATTCTTAAGCTCATGCCCTTGCATTAGTAATTAAAAAGAAAAAATCTCTGTCCAGATGCATGTAAGTAAACAAGGGCTCATATATCTGACTTTGGATTTAAACTGCAAATCAATTACATTATTTCTTTTCAATAACACTTTCACAGACAATGATTAAACTGTAAATGAGTGCGATGCCATCAGAGCGGGCAGTTGGACATTTTCTTAATATACTATAATTATAAAGAAAGCACTCAGTGAAGAGTAATAAGCCAGATATTCCATTCAGAAAAAATTAAAAACCCTGAAAAAATCCCACAAAAACACCCTGCTAATCCTTTGAAATAATTCACTAATGTTACGACGAGAAGTATTCTTTTCTTTGTTTAACTTAATGGCCTCCAGGTATAATGCCCCGGGTAAAAGCATGACGCATTTTCACAATGTTTTCTTGTTTTATTTTTGAAACAAAAATGGGATGAAAAGAAAAAAAAAAATCTCTTACTTAAGCTCTTGCTCATCTTTGTCATCCTTGTTTGGTGTGAGCTTCAAACCTCCCTTTCTGGCACGTGGACATCCTGACAAGCTAAAAATGATTGGCGACAATATGGGTTAACATGAAGGAAATCTATTTAAGAGTAAAAAAAATGTAAGCTGAATTGTTACAGGCAGCTATGAGGTCTATTGAGATTGAATTTGCACAAGCCAATCGAATCTTATAAATCCACATGAATAAATGTTTAATCACTGAAGAAGTTGGAAGCCAAAAATATCAATAAAAAAACAAGACTTCAAAAAGTGCAGCATGTTTGCAGCATAAAGTGCGACTTTCACCATCTGCTTGAATGTCATGCATCTGACAAATGTATTTCATGCTCAGTTGCGATGATTTTTCCCTGCTACCTTCTGTGCGAAGCATAGTTCCCAGTCACATGTCCAGATCCATCACAGCCAGGTGTTGGGCACCTGCAGGTGAAGAGACACAGAGACCAGGTGCTTTTTACAGCAAAAGACTGCGGGCAGAGCAGTGGATTCATGCTAATATGCAGAAAGGCTGTACACATATCAAACAACTTCATGTGGAGTACAGAAAACCATGTATAATGTGTTGTAGAAAGGAAAAGAAAAGGAAAGCAAAGCTGAGGTAAAAACTAGCTTCCTAGTTTAATGTGCAAAATCCTTTAGCAATAATAACAGTTTTCATAAACACATACTTTAGTTCCTGAGAGTTGGCTGCCATCAGTGATTTGAGTGTTTTGTCAGCCAGGGGACATCCAGACACACTAGAGAGGATAAAGAGCTAACAGTCACTTTAATGCACTCTTTGATCACAGCTGAATTAAATCATCTTAATAACAATGTCTCAAAGCATATTTATAAAAATCATCTGAAAACACAATTCCACCTCCTCGTCATGAGAAAGCTTTTCCATGTCACAGTGTTTTTAAAAAGTGACACATGATTTCAAATCTTAACTCTACAAGCCATGATTCAACTGTATCAACATAATGAAACAATCAGCGCCATCTCCCTTCTCTATATATCTGCGCGTTGTTGCTAATGAGAGTGTAATTATTTACAGTACCTCCGATGTGATGCATAATTCCCCGTCACATGGCCGCTGCCGTCACAGCCTGGGGTCGGACAGCTGCAGGAGAACACAAAGCCATTAATACACAGATTACTCTAGTTCCCACAGCTCCATCTCAATCTTTCTTTTCACACTGAGAACCTTTTCATGGGCATTAAATAGAGAGAAAAAAAGAGTTAGTACAGCGGGAAGTTTAGTAGAAGAATTATTATTATATTGTTCTACATTTTAGTATCATAATATCCCTGAAGGGGGGTGCTGTGCTGTTGAAACTAGAGGATCCTACTTGATTTTGTGGTGTGATTCTGAAGAGGAGACCCAGCAGAGCATGCACTCTAACTACAAGATTTGTTAGCTTGTACGGGATATACAGGGAGAAAACTCACTTTTAATTAGAAGCATTTCTGCTCCACATGAACCTGCAGACATACCGGTTACAATGACGTGTAACACAGTGAGTTTCAGTGGTCTTTGACTCAAACCGTCCTATTTAAACAAAGGTATGGTAGGTCGTTACTGCTGACCATCTGCCAGCTGAAAGGGAAGCTCACATTATACACAGTCCACTGAATACGGATGCTTTAAGTTATTTTATTCTTTGACAAACCTCAAAAGCTCTTTCTTTACGTCTCGTAGTAGCAGCTTGGCGTTGGGGCTCAACATGCTGCCGTCCCCTTGATAGTGTTGGTGCTCCAATGAGACATGATGGTAATCCTCCTGATGAGACAGAAAGAAAGTTAAAACGTGGCCTCACTGTCTGAAATGCCAAACCTGACCTGATCTACAATGACCTAAAAGTGAATAATTAATGAAAAGCACTGTATAATACTCTTAAAAACACAGGCCCTGGGGGGTTAGAGTGCGATTATGCTTAAGGATACTTATATTCTAGTAAACCATACATCCATTTAAAGTCATACTTAATCCACATAGTATTTACGAGGTATGGCCGTGACGTTTGGATTTCCTTTTTTCTCCTACAGACAAGATTGTGCAGTCACCAGATGTTGTATGATTTTTAAAAGCAGGTCAAATGTGATTACTCCTTATAGCAACTACAAACAACTATCATTGTTAAATAATGAAAAGAAAAGCTTTAAAGCGTAGCAAATTATTTTTCAGGTATTTGCGTTATATGTGCAGACCAGATTAGAGAGCAGTTTTCAGTGTACTGTAAAGATATTGAATATGTTTTATAGATTTAGTCACACCATTTTCATCAGACTTTATATAAGGGTTTTATATTTGATACAAATATTTAGATGGATTTAAGTAGTTTTAGACCAAAGTTTACTTATTTGATGATTTACTTGTTTTTTTGACTAAGTGTTGGAATGTTCTGACTACATTTGACTGTTGAAAGTGTTATTTTAGTTAAAGTTGTAACTTTGGTCAGTTTTAGACGACATTTTCAACTTAAAGATCATCAACTCAAATGAATAAATCAGTATTTCTTAGGTTCCTGTCAGCTTTTAAACAGCATTCAGACCTTTTATGTTTGGAAATTACAAGTTAAACTGAATGAATAGAAAATCTAAAGTCCAAATTATTTAAACTTTTTAAAGAAATGTAGAGTAGGGGGTTGTCAGGGGATTTCAAACATGACCTTAATATTGTATTTACTCCTTCTCTCCGGTAAAAGTAATAAACCTAATTTATTTTCGACTTTCACTTTTTGTCATCTTGTATGTTGCTCAATCTCATCCATTTTTTTGATCAATTCCTATAATTGAAATCCTTTGTTTGGTGACATAACTCTGCTGTTTTCTAATGCACTCAATTAACATCTTACATTTTCACATTAAAGCCAAAAATGTGAGGGGTTGTGTTTTTTTGTCACACCTCAGCATCCTGTAGAGCGTGAGCGTTGCTGAAGTTGATGGGCCCCTCCCAGCTGTCCCTCTCACACAGCGGCTGGTAGAAGGCGGGGCCGATGAGCATGCTGCCGCCTTTGGCCCCGGCCGACTCAGAAGGGGACATCGGCTCGTCGAAAAGTGTTTTTGTCGGGGTGCACTTCTTCATACTCAGGTCCAGGGTGCCATTTTCATCCACCTCTATGAGCATGTCCTAGAGCAAAAGAAACCTCAACATTTAATCAAACCATACGAGGGCAGGGTATAATAAATAAAGTCATGGCAGCGCGTGCTTACATGTGAAAACAAATAAATCAGGGGATAAAAATAGAACCTTTTTTTTCTAATTACACTAAAAGGGAATGTAAATAAAACAGTACGCCGTCTTATTAATATGACAGCAGCGATATGTTAAACTGGAACCCGACAACATTTCTCTGTAAACATGAAAAACAACTTGAAACGCGGAGCAAACAAACATATATTTAAATAATACATACAGTGGTTATCTCACACCAGACAAAGTACCAAACTAAGCCAGCGTTAATTCTGCTGAACACAAAAAAATAATCACTGGTGTGTAGTTTTTCAGTGACAGCTGTGTCATCTGTTTTCTAGGACACACAACCCTGATGGCAGCTGGGGGGTGGGGAGGTTGCAGGTTTTAGGTCATCATTATTATAGCAAAAATTAAAAAGCTTAATGTGGCATAAGTTTCCCCGCTGACAGATGTGTTTGTCGTTTTTTTTTTGTGTGCGGAAAAGCAGAAGCATGATGACTTATGGCTGTTTTATGGTATTAAAAGTTTTACCTCGTTAAATGCTGAAATCCTTTTCCATAAATGAAACCAATTATTTAACGCATATGTTTCATTAAACCCTATACATCATTATTTATTTTTTTACAACAAAAGGCAGCTTTTCAAATTAATTAAAGGGGATGATTTACATGAACATTGGCTGTGGCTGTCCACTTAAATTATCCAGCCGTTTGATGATGTGTGTTCCTAATCTAAACAGCACCAGTGTAAAAATAGAAGGATGCACTTTATGTGATTTATTAAGATTTAATGTTGTTTTTAGCTGCAACTAAAAAGTAAAACTCCAGATTTAGTTGTCTTTTGTTGCTTTTATTGATTAATTAAGTAAGTAATTTAAGCGGCTCGCATTTTTAAATGAAAATAAGCTTGTGTTTCAAATGACAGCTATGTGTTGCGTGTTCTGTTCCATACATATCATGCATATGCAGATAAGTTGAAGCATCCAACGACATATAGCACTCTAAATATGGCCTCCTTTCCTTCAGACCTGAAAGCTGTTCTTTATTTTGAACGTCTCTCCAAGACAACTAAGCTGTAAATGAGAACAGATGATTAACTTGCTAACACTGTTTTATTCATTCAGTGGGCTGGTACCTGGTACGGGGCCACATTCTCAGCTCAACAAGCTGGGAGACAAGGATCTGTGCTGTGTAGGTGTGGAAACCTTGAATCATCTACAGTACACTGAGCACGTATGTAACCCACAGAATGTGAACAATATTAATCATGAAGTTTAAGAGAATTGGCACCATAGAGACAATGACAGCAGAGGAGATTTTTTGATCTGAACTCGTTTCCAAGAAGAGTTTGGAATCGTTTGAATTCAACTTTTCAGATGTTAACTCCTTTAGCTGATTGGCCTAATCCATTAAACTGCTTTTAAATGCTATCTGGTGTAGACACACAGCCTATCCTGGATCATATAACTAAGCAAAATATCCTCTGCCATCTGCAGCGGGCAAGATGCGTTTTCAGAAAACAGTTCAGGGTTTACATGCCAGCTGATGTCGAAACAAAATACAGTACCACATGTTTTAATAAAAAAATAGACGAGTAGTTGTAATTGGGTATAAGGAGGCTGATTGTATTTCTTCTTTTGAATTTCCATTTGTATACATTAAAGCTTTTTGGAGAAGAAACCTTCTTCATTTCCTGCCAGATCTCCCTTTGCCAAAATCTGTCTCTTGATGTCTTTCCTTTTTATACACAAATCAGAGTTCCTTTAAAATGACCACATTAGATACCTTTCCAAGTGGTCTAATTTCATTACCTTTGTAGAGGTTGCCAGGGGCCGGCCGGGTACAGCCTCTATGTTCTTCTGGTAGCGAGTGGAAAGGTTAAGGATGGCGGCTGTCGCTGCCGCGGCTTGGAGGCCGTCTTCTTTTTTGAATTGACTCGGAGGTCTAAGATGACTAGAGGTGGGCAACCGGCCACCGGGAGCACCGAGGAAGCCGGCATACTGCTGAGGTGCTGAAATACAACAAATAAGTGAATAATATAGTTACTCAAACAGCACTACCTAAGCGTAATGCACATCAAAAACAAGTTGGAAGTTCATACAGTATTGGTTGGCTTTTCCACCAGACACTAGGAGATGCAACCCTTAAAAGGTAACAAACATTAGCATGTATCTGTCAAAGCTCCTCACCTAAAACATCTGACAAAAAATGTACACTCATTTAATAGCATATTAAAAGCTTTGTTATTTGAAATGTATTATACTTACAGTCGGGGAAATGTGCCATCTCCTGGTCCTGGTCGGGCCCCATCAGAGGCTGTTTCCCGAAGACCTGTGCATCAAAGCTGGCGTAATCAAAGCGGATTCTGCTGTACTTGACAATGTCTTTTGTGAGGCTCGTTTGCAAGGCTGCTACTGGATGAGAGAGCCTGTAGTTCAACTGGTTCATTTCGTAATTCTTTATCAAGCCGATGGCTCTGCAAGGAGGAAAATACAAAAGAAAAAAAACATCATTTTATTGTGCAAACCTCGTGAAATAAGAAATGCCCAGCAAGCTCATATTAAGCAGATAAGTATAGATGTTTTTTTTAAGCAGTCAGGGATGCCAGTGCTTTTGTACACATAGAGTCTGGGATCTGATGTGTGTTGTAGATCCACAGCCAGGTTGCCAGACTAATTAATATAGTAGGAGTGGGCATCCTGCCCATGATATATCCACAGGGAACAAAGAGTTCTGCTCTTTTATCATCTCTAATAGAGAGGAACTCACCATTGCTTATGTCTGCTTAAAAGCTGGAAATAGACTGATCTGCTGGGATCAGTGAATACAAATATCCCACACTCTCCTCAACAATAATAATGTTTATCACTTTTTTTCCATAACCTCAGTTAAACAACTTCAGTTCACTACAGAGCTGAACAGGATTTCTGAAAGCGTGTTGTAATTATTGTCCTGCACATGTGAACACAATGAGAGCAGTGACGATCCCCAGCGTTATCTGGCAGTGTACCTCGGTGAGCGGTCAGATGTTTGTCTGCATTTCAGGCTCTCTTCCTGAGGCTTGGACACTTTCACTGCAGCAGCGATGGGGCAGCCTGAGAGACTGGTTGAGGAGGAAATCAAACACATTAGCCTAATACTGTAAAAGGGTGCATATTTCTAATGGCTTTTTGCTGTAGACGTACCTCCGGTGGGTGCTACGGTTGCTGTTGACATGGCCTCTTCCTGTGCAGCCGGGTGTGGGGCACTTGAGGACGTTCTCATGCATCGCCAGGACTGAGGGAACGAGGACAGAGAGAGGAGATAAGCTCAGGAAGAGTACAAAATAATTTAACATGTGAGACATAATCGAGCGGAAAGATTATAAGATGTGAAACATGAACATACTGAGCATTATGGAAATAAAACAAACACATTTTCATGCTTTCAACCAGGATTTATGGAACTGGTTGGAACATTAGTGCCTATAGAGGAAAGATCCCACAGAGACAGAAACAGGAGAAGAAAAAGCAAAAGGCTTTTCATTGTGAGGGACGCTGTAATGTGCCTGAAATGTAAATAGCTTAGTGCAAAGAGGAGCGTTACAAGACAGCTGATTATATTCTTCAAAACAAACGCGTCGTTAAAGGTCCGCTCTGTATCCTTAGAAACTTCCTTTCTGTACATATTCTCCAATTAGTTTGTTGGAGTTGTCTATTTATTTTTGAATGCTGCGTTAGCTAGCCCTTTGATTTGCAAATACTGCCTACAGTCTAAGAGCACGCGCTTTTTTGAAAAAGTTAATTACTTTTTCTGTTCCTTTTGTAACATTACTGTTTAATGTTGAATGTTTGTTGAGTTGTATTGAAATGACTTAACAATCGCCAGTGTAAGGGGGGGGGAAGAAAGAATTCCATATTCACACAACAGCACATTAAGAAAGAGAGAGGAAATCCTTTAACTTTATTTGAAAAGTTTTATTCCCATCTTTGAATTGAACTAAATGTATAAGCAATTCTTTCTTGTCTTTGGCTCTGTGCTAAGAGGATTTCAACTACTGTGAGTTATTATAAATCCTACAAATGGCAGTTTTTATAAGTATAACTCATCCTCTTTACAGCATGTATACAAATACTTCTTGTGTGACTTACTCTCTGGAGGAACTCTGACTTTATGAGGGCACCCAGACAAACTCCTGTGGTGCGGGTACAGCCCGGTCACATGACCAGTGCCATCGCAGCCAGGAGTCGGACACTTGATATCCTTTTTATCTGTACGTGGAGAATCTGCGGACACAATAAACAAGAAGTCACAATAACTGAATATAATACAGCCACTGTGTTGCTGCCCGAATTATAACAAAGCCGTCCTGTCTTTGTGTTCTATCAAGAAGTGTAGTTTGAAGTGAAACATGCATTCAAAGCACTTTCGTGTCTACATATTTTACAAAGGTCAACAGATTGAAAATATCATGCAAAGCTAGATACTTTTTTCACAAAACGCATCTTTTAATCTCTCATTTTAGTTAAGGCTGCAGTTCAACATTCACTTCTTAATGCCCATCCATCGAAAGATTACATGTAGGATTACACATTTAGCTGCAGTCATTTGAAGAATCAGAGGGAAACATGAGAGGTACTTTAGGAGGATTTAAGACTTATGGTCATGGTTAAATATCCAGTTGATTCCTATCAAAATCCAATATTCTGAGTAGTAGCAATTCCATCAGAAAATGTTGTTCTCCTTTATTTTAGTCTGTTCATTTATTACTTCACTTGTTGCCAAAATGTTTTTAATACTTAAGAGGATTTCCTCCCTCTGATTCCCCCCGCCCCCCCCCCCTTCTTTTATTCCTTTTTAATGTTTTTGGAGCGCCCAATCATCCAAATCACAAGTGGTCTATCTGATTTATGCCAGATGAAAATACATTCCCCAAAACCGATTGTTCCCAACATGATCACTTTAGATTCTTGCAGCTGTGTATAGATCAGCTTCATGTTACCTTTTCCCCCGTGGTAGTTGAGTCTGCCCTCCATGTCCATCATCCTCTGGTGCCTCCTCTCATTGGTCATCTGCTCCATGAGGAAGCGGTCCATCTCCCTGTAGGCGTGGTGCAGCACCTGCCTCTGCTCCGTCTGCAGAGCGATGGCCTGCTCCAACATGTTGAAGTTCACCCCCCCTCCCCGGCTCATCTCCAGGGCTCTGTCCGGGTGGAGACCCAGAGCCCACCCCTCCATCTGAGGCGGCCTCTCCACCCCCGCCTCCCCCTCACTGTCCTCCTCTGTGGGGAGCGGCCTGTACCTCAGAGCCTCGGCCTGAAAAAGACTCGCCCTGCCCATCGGACCCCCTAACTCCAAGTGAGGCTCTTCCTTCACGCGGCCCCTTCCTGAGAGGTCTTCGGAGGCTCTTTGGGGGCTGCAGACGGAGCCGTTGACCTTGGCCGACAGAGACAGAGGCTCCCACTCAGCCTCCCTCATATCTGGGTATGGACTCGATGACGTACGGCTCATCCTGTCTTGGCTTTGGTCGTCTCTTTCGTTGTTATGGAGCTCCTCTTCATCTTCATCCATCAGAGGTTCGGTTGTGTCTGGCTCACACTGAGGAGAACCATCGGACGCAACCTCTGACCATCCGAGTGAATCGCCGGAGTTAGCTGGCACGTCGTGGCCGTTTATGTAGGCGCCTCCATTGATTGCTTTTAAGTTCCCATCTAAAACAACAAGAAAACACATTTTATTCTATGTTTTTTCAGACTTAACAGACAAAACATCTTCTTCTGTGACCCCTCGGTCACACTCAGGATAGAGAATTGTTTGTCCGCGATAATCTTCTCCAAATCCTTTAAAGGTTTTAGATTTTTTGTTACTTTTCTATAAATGATATTTCGAGAAAAACATGTTTTTAGAACTGAGAGGATTTAAAAGAACACGTGTTGCAATAGAAATCATAATGTTGCAAGATTCCAAGCAATTCCTCAAGTATGTTTGAGATAGCATATTTGACCTTATGTTTGTTAGTTGAACACAAAACACAATTGTTTTCTTCTTCCTCTGTGCCTCCAATTGGTGTCTCAACCCAATATAGATTTAGGAAAAGATTATAAGGGATTTACCGCGCGGTGGACAGCAAACATCAGTTTTTTATTAATGATGTGTATATTTAAGTGCAAACTAAGCGGCAACATGTTGTCATCTGCACATAAAACTGATTTAGAAATTCATAATTGTTGTTTCTAGAGATGTGTACAAGAAAGGGGATGAGGATTCCTGAAAGAAACAGATGGAGGAAACTACAGATGTGCAGATAAAAGATAAATAATATGTGTTAGCTGCTGCTGTCTGTGTGGCATGACTTTGTTTAGGTCTATACATCTCAGTTAAAAACAAAATAAACAATTATTAGACAGTTTACAGCGCTCACAGAAAAGTATAACATCACCAAAAATTGCAAAAAAAAGACAGGGATTACATTAATTTTTATATAAATGTTGATATTTAATTCACCTGCAGTTTCTGAAGAAAGCTTTTAAAACAGTGCTTGAAACTGATTTGAATTGAAATCAGAAATGTTTTGTTATTAAGACATTATTTCTCAACTCTTAATAGATGCTTAACAAACGAGAGTTAGAAGAGCTTTTCTAACAATGTCATTTATATATTTTAGAACATCGTGCCTTAAAATCCCGGCTTTTTACTATTGAAATCCGTTTGGGTGTGATAAGACACCATATATGATAAATGAAGCACCATTATTGTAGATTATTAAAATATGTTTGCATTTATTTCCTAAATTTCACACTCATTTTCTATAATCTCTTTTTTACTACAGCTTAATTTGCTGAGTGCTCCCGATAAATGAATTTGCATTGACCTTTTGCCGTCTATCGTTCAGCATAAATCCAGAAATCCCGGTCACATGTACAGACATATTGTGCAAAGCCACAGAGAGTCTGATCAGTGCAACAGACAGAGGGTTAGAGTTATCCTAAGTGCATGTGAAACAACACTTTATTAACATCACTGCTTATATTAAGTCATAGTTAGTGATTAACAATGGGAGGCTATCATCTGGATTGAATCAATCAAATCTCTCTTGATCCTCCAAAACCATTCAAACTTATGCTCTAAGGCTCTTTGCACTGTGAGGGTTTTTACTTTCAGTGGGGCTGTATCCTCTTAAGTGGCTAGGCATCAGATATTATATAAGTTGAGAAGATAGATGGATAGAGATGGATTTTGAGAATCAGATCACACACTGCTGAGGATGATACAGATACAGGCATTATTATTAACATAGCAGCACACACAATCTAATCCTCACCATAAGAGCTTTAACATAAAATATGTGGCACTAATAAACAAAAAAGACAAAATATATGATTTTGTGCATAATGAGGTGCGGTGGAATTTGACATGTCTGCTTTCATATGCATTTTGCAACATTACAATGTGTTACTATAACAGCCCCCTGCTGTGAAAAATATTTTAAAAGAGGTGTCTGAAGACAAACCCTGTTGAATGAAAAATTAAAACCAGTTAAACGTATTTACATTTATGAGGCGAGCAACAAGGGTTTTGTTTTTCATCCAGATGGACTCCACGGCCTGACACAGCCGCAAACAGTCAGACATCCACACAGACGTACACACACACACACACACACACACACACACACACACACACACACACACACACACACACACACACACACACACACACACACATACACACATACACACATACACACATACACACATAGAGACACAGAAGTGCAGTGAAAAAAGGAAAGAGATGGAGGAAAAAAACTTGGATCCCTCCGGTGGTTTGTGTGTTGGAACAGGTGAACAGTTTGTACTCCAGAATAGCCATTACCAGCACTCTGCAGCAGGGCTGCAGTTGGCTGGAGTTGAACGCAGTGTGGCTCAACCAAACGAGAGGCTTATTTTTCCTCCCTTTTTGTTAAAATGCAGATATGACCAGCTTCCCACAGCAAAAAAAATAATATTACTGCCTCCAGTCTACTTTTCCAATTTTTGTTTTCCACAGAAAATAGCCCTCAAATCTGACAATGACAGCAAAATATGTTCCGAAATTGTTTGTCAATACCCGTGTTCATTTGACACCCATCATTTTTTTTAGATGTGTTATTCAGGCTGTATTTTGTTTTGTTTAAAAGCTAGTCCACTGAATATCAGGTTCAAATCAGGAAAATATACAGCAGTCAATCAACGCTGGGTGATAAAAAGTATCCACAATAACAAAAGGAAAACGAATGATGCACAGTGAATTACTTAGATAATTGTAATGTAATATGAACCCAGGAAACAAATAAATTCCATTTCCAGTGAATCCTCACAATTCAGTGAGCTACTCTCCTGGTCCATTTAACTACACACATGTGTACTATAATGAGCTGTAGACATTATGCCTAATTATGTATTAGACTGTGTTAGAGGGCCTAACAAAAGCTTTTGAAAGGGACAATTACGTTTGTTGCTTAGTTACATCGTTAAAAATATACCAAATCAGTGCAGATTATAGTGGGCGAGAATGCACATGTACACCGCGAGCATTGTTGCCAAAATGCACTAAAATTCAATTCATTAGGTAAAAAGAAAACATTTTCGCTTGTTGAAAGGACAGCGGCGTAAGTGGAAGTAAACATTATTTTAAGCTGTTGATTAAATGTATTTGTTGTTTTTAGTAAAAATGAAAACATGTGCAACATATGGCGACACTATTGGATTTCCTTCATAGGCGACTTCAATTATATTCCGTTTAAAAAGAATAGAGGGAGTTTAATTTGATTCAAAGTGATACCGGGCACTCCCCCATTCAGTGTTTCATTCTATGGATTCAATGGGTTTTGGACTGGCTATTGAAAAAGGACAGATGAGGGGTCTGAAATCTGGCCCCATCAAAAGAGGGTAAAGCCACGCCAAAAATATCATGGCAGATCAGCTGTCAAAACTTCAATTCGTGGACGTGAGACACAACTAATGTGGACCCAGCAGTGTAGTCTTTCACTTCCACTGCACAATGACTGCGGCTGCTGGCTGATGGCAGAGGGAGGGAAATATGAATGCAACAGATGGGATTTTAAAATTCAGCGTCAATTGTTCATCAAAACAGACAAAACAACAGGACATCTGTTTACCTGCTGGAGTGTCAATGTTCCTCAGCTCTTCTTTGTCCTGTGGCGGTGCCAGGTCCTCGCTCTCCTCTTCACATGCCTCGCTGGGGCTGTAGTGGCGGGGCTTCATCAGCAGGGACTTTCTCTTGTTGACGGGGGCGCCCTGCACCCCTTCCTGAGCACTCCTCTTCCTCACCATGGACCCATATGGACTGGGGGGGGAGGGGAGAGGGGACCGGACAAAAGGCTCAGCAGGGTCAATAGAGGCCTCAGTTGGCTCATTTTCAAAGGCTCAAATCTGACACTTTCTTTTAGGAAGTTAATGAGTCACGTCAATGGTCGCGGAAGAAATGTTTCCTTTTTGGCACGGTGGCTAAAAAAGATGAGAAAATGTGTGTCATAAAGTTTTACCTTTGAATATCAGTGACGCAGTCGGCCAGCCCTGTGAAAACAAAGGCCAAAAAAGGACTCGATTAAACATCATGTTTACATTTCCACTACAGTAGCACAGCATCTGTCGACATATCCTTCTTCAAAGGTTCAAAGCGGATCACTACTTTTGGGAGATTGCTAATGACATTTTTACAATGTTCTGTAAATATTTGTTTTGTAGATAGTGTTTTTAGGGATGGTACCACCTGGGCTAATACTGCAGTCTTTTACCATAGATGTTATTCTCTTTTACAATGCCATGGGGAGTAATCAGCACAAGGATGGAGAAGTGGTCTTGTCATTGATCTGAAAAGCTTTTTATTCTCTCTGCTCATTCTCTGCGAGACCAACGGTAGCTCATCCTTTGACAACGTTGACAACGTGATCTAAAAAGGCTAAATCAATTTTCCCAGGGGCCTGCGTAAATCTCATTCACAAGTTCTACCCCTACTCCCATGAAGCACAACCAATAATAACTCTTTTCATGCATTTCCCCAGATGTAGTAATAGCCGCAGCGCGAGGCCCTGAACACTTGCATAATGACATATCGAGTCTAGAGGTTTTCAATCACACAATATATACACACTCCTTAACTAATTTGAGCCAGAGTTCCAATTTAATGAAGTTATTCCCCTCTGAATAATGAAATTGCAGTACAGTGCTCTTCAGACCGGCAAGATAATACATACAATTGACAGTTATAAAGTTGGATTGTTGAACTGATACCCCTAACCCATGGCGATAAGTGGAATATGTGTGTGTGTGTGTGTGCATGCGTGTGTGTTTAGTTAATAGCAAACTAAAACCGAGAGCTGCACTCACCTGCGCTGCTGCTACATGTGTTCAGGGTTTGCTCCTCACCTTCAGAATCCATCTGTTAAAAAATAAAACATGCAATGTACAGATGAGTTAAACACAGAGATTATAATGAATTTACATGTATCTAGTGAGGAGTGAACATTAATTGTAAGCTTTGAATATTATTGGACATTATTGTCAGCCAGTGAGCCTTAAAATCAATGTTTGTCCACGACAGCATCACAAAGGGCTTCTAAAACATCAGACATATGCAAGCACATAAGGTATAGTGTTGGAAAAAAAAGTTCGAAAGGTGAGAAAAAATGTAATGGCAAAAAAATAATGACATCAAAGTACGGACAGCACCTCACTGTGTGTGTTTAGACAAAAATAGTTGCTAAAATCCATCCACTCTCGCTGGCTGTTGCTTGTGGGTCCCAAATAAAACCTATTAAACATAATTATTCCAGGCTGATGGTGGCGTATAGTGGTCACAGGCCAGTGAAATCTGTGAGTCATAGGATATGCTGTTACTTTTCCCTGGTAATGGGAAACATGACTCCTCTCTCTCGTTTGCTGTTGTGATTGAAGGCACTGACCTGTCATACATTTATAATAGGGGAGCAGGTGTGGCAGTGATGGACCTTAATTTCCTTTAATAAACCTTTTATGTGCCACACTCTTAATGCCACGCCGGGCCCTCAGAGGTCCTGCTCATAATAGGTTCATTACTTTTGATTACTACAGCCTATTGAGACAAACAACTCCCAAACACTATAGATTACGTTCTGTAAAAACCAATGTAGCTCATTAGTTTCCTCAACACTTTCCCACACAGACATGCTTCAACATTTTGTATAAATATGTTGTTTTGAAGGCAAAGTGTTGCTCTAACATCCTGCAACCTGAGATTGTAACATGGACATTAATCAAAGTTCAAATGATGTTATCAGTGTATGGAAATATCACCAGTGAGTCACATGTTTATTACCAGGACGGTGGTTTTGTAATTCTTTATTTGACATTTCAGATGTGCCATTTGAATGCAAATGTGTTAAAAACAGCATTTTATAATGAACTTGTATTTACAAAATAAAAAAATGTTCTTTTCTTTTTTTTCTTTTCTAAATGAATTCCAAATAATATGTTTTGTGATGATAACACCATGCTATCATTTCAGTATACCTTTTTTTTAAAAGCCTCATCAAGTAATAATGAGAAATAGGTTTTAATACTCAGTTTTATACCTATCATACAATGACACACAGTTACGCTTACGTGTGACGATGGCTAAGCGTGTTGTTTTTTTTTACCGCGTGCTGCGTATCAAGTTTCACATTATTATATAAGTCTGACCGTCTAATTGAAACCTTTCTTTTGTTCGCACTGCTTTTAACGTGCGTCACATGTGCCTTTCTGACATAATTATAACAAACCCTACCGGCAGATTGTTTATTTAATTCACATAACAAGAGGTGACAAGTAACCAGAGAACCGGGAAGGCCTCCGTCGATCTCTGTGTACTAACAGGTAGTCCTGGCAGGGCAACAACATGGACAAACATGTGACGTGAGTGTTTACAAAAGCAGAACAAATAGAAACATTCAGGGTCAAAGGGAGATTTTATTTGATATCCCCTACACATCTAGCTGAGGACTTTATAAAAATGTATTGTTTGATGGTTATTTCATTTATGTATCATTATTCAGAGTTTATGAAGTAATAAGAATATCAAATGTAACTTTAATCTTAGGTGTTAGGCTTCTTAGGCAGTATCATGTGGTTTATAAGATATTATGATGGAATCCGATATAATTGTTTATCCATGTATTTGTCAACCACTATAACACCTCCTGTGTGCACCAATAATTATTAAGTGGTAATAATATAATATACATTGTTATCGAATATCCTTATACCTGCATATTATACATGTCAGTTTATTAAAAGTGCCTATATGGCCTAGAAATGCTAATGTAAAGAGTTGCGAGTGGAAACATTGAATAAAACTGGTCTTATTCTAACTGAATAATTCGGCCTACTTTATTATAATAACTTCTAACAATACTCCGTTCTGCTAAAACTCCCCATCAGTGTTTTTCAGGGATTTTGTTGAGTTTATAATTGTCTTTCTTCAAATGTATGTAAAAAGTGTTTCCATGGGAAATAATTACCTCCGCCATCTTAGCATGTTCATGCGTTACATGTTGTGTACTCGCCAATTATTCATAAACAATGTTGGAAAGAAACAATGAGGATTGTTGTAGGATTACTTTACCAACGCTTAGAAAATATAGCCTTGTTTTAGCATGTCTTACTACAAAACATGTTGACTTAGATCACTGAGAAGCATTCTTCAAAGTCTCAAATGCTGTCTTAAATTTGATCTAAACTCTCTATTCACTTTATTGTCCAGCCCTTTGGGTAATGTATCGTACTACCAGTGCTCCTAAGTACTTCAATGGTCAAACCTAAAGACCTTGTTGCAGATGACTCTTAACTTTCTATTATGGTTTAAAAGGAAGTTTTATTACCGTAGGTACAAATCCAGCCGAGACAACCTGACAACTATCCAACATAACTTTAGAAAGAGCAGACTCAGCACTACATTTAAAATATGAGAGTATCTGTCAGCCACCCACAGCTGTGCATAAGTAAAAAAAACAATCTGAGTTTGTGTTCACTCCGGTCAGAGGAGCAGTGACCCTGCAGCACTTAGCATGCTACTTATCCAAAACACTGTTACACAATCATTTAGAGACTTTTTGTCCCTGACCAAAGTTATTTTCACAAAGTGTGTACTATATTTAAGCTTGGTCTGTGTCTGCTTGTTTACCTTTGATTGTAGTTTTCCGAGCGCTCTGTAGGAGAAGATGCCAGATCCGCACTGTCCCCTCTGGTTGATGCTTTCACACTTGTTTTCTCTCAGGAAGTGATCATCTAATTCATCATCTATAACATGGAGAAACAACATACATGTAAATACATTTTGCATCTTAATTCTCATAATTAAAATGTATTTCATCATTTTATTTTCCTAACCAAGAGACATGGATGTGAACATGCAGTCAGAAAAAAGCATATTAATACCTCTCATGGAATAAGGAACACGATGTAAATTGATTGCTTGACAGAGATCAAATTGCTTGCTTCTAATTAATACAAAACATCCAAGAGGGAAAACAAGGATGAACACAATGAGTACATTAAGCCTCTTCACTTCACAGATCTTATTATGGAATTATTTATTTCTGTTTGCTTTTGAAAAAACCAACATCTTCTTAATTATAGCTCACAGAGCGCTTTCCCAGAACAACGAAACTGGGGGAAACAGAAGAAGAGAGGGGAGGGAGAGGGGGAGAGGGGGTTGAGTGAGGGAGGGTTATTCACGCAGGTTCATTAGCATATGAAAAAAGACTCACTACTATTTGAGCTGGTTCGTCATCTGCTGAATCATATTTATGCAACCCCCTCTCCTCTCATGCACACACCCCAGGTCCAAATGCTTCTCAGAGGACTGCTACCCTCGTCTGGGGGCAGATTTCTCAGGGGGAAAGGAGCCTGATGCTGAGGGTCCATGAGATTTTCTATTTGCTAATCTGGCTGCTAGCTGTCCTTGAGCCCAGCCCATTCCCCCCTAACCCCATCTGCTAGCATTCCCACCACAGAGGAGAGAATGGGCTGCGACTGGGGGTAGCGAAAGAGAGAGACCTTCCCAGTCCAGCCATCATGAATAACCATTGCCTCGCACCATTATCAGAGGATCCAAGCTGAGATAGTGGAAGAGGAAATATCTGTATAACACTCCTGACATTACTCTAACCACACTCTCGCATTTTGTTGTAAGTGATGCTATTATTATTATTTTCATATAAAGCCTTATTAATACCATGCAGCTGCTGTGGATATTCATCACTGACCTTGAGTCTTTGTGTCCCCTTGTTCCCAGCTTATCCGTGCACTTGGGACGCTCTCATGTAATTAACACAGACATTATTGTGGTGTGGAGTAAAAAAAAAAAACTGTGTGTTACTGTGTTGATACCTCATCTTGAAACCAATAAAGCAGGCCAGAGTCGCAAAGTAAAGATTCTGGAGACCATAAAATTAATTACATTATTTACATTTCCTATAGAAAGGGAGGGGGGGGGGGGGACAGGCGAAGATGATGGAGGCAAATGAGATTACACAAAATAAGATTTCAAAATGTCAGTGCTGCACTGGACCAACCAACTGTTATGATTAGATTACTCTTTTAATATAATTACTGTCTAAGGCTGTGTGTGGAAACAATGCATACTGTACATAAAAAAACAGCAGCCGCGTCTTAACTGATTCCCATCCTTTTCACCACGAGCCTTTTTCTCTTAACCTTTCTTCAACAGTATCATTTTGAATTATAGGGAACGGATGGGTGCTCTGTGCAAGGTCACTGTCTGGTGTGTATCCCCGCCCCCCCCCCCCTCCCTCGCTCCTTGTTTTTGTTTCCTCTTCCAGAAGCACACTGAGTTAAGGGTTAAAACTGGAATGGATTTAATTATGGAATGAATGGAATTATAATGCGCCTGCAGCAAGTTTTCCTCCTTATTTATTAAAGCAGCTGATGGGCCAGGTTTGATGAGCCACTTCTGGCATAATTGAGTCATCACACAAAGAGGGTTCCTCGCATTCAGAGTGGTTTTATCAGCAGCAAACAGACCTGATTACTGGCAATTACACTCTGATCTAGGGGAAGGAGAAAAAAAGGGTAAATGTGCGGGGTAACTTCTGTGTTTATAGTTTACCCCGGGAATAATTTTCACATTAATTTTACACGCTAAGTGTTTTCTGTTTATGTATTATAAAGAGCAAACGGCAAGAAGATAGCACCTTTTACTTTCATTTTTCCTTGTAATGAATGTCTGAGGATATAGCGTCCCGGTCGTAATTTATATTTACCCTATAGGAGGCAAACGAGCAGCTACACAGTAAACCGAGCGGAAAGGTGAGCTGGCAGGAAGATACCTGCTCCTGCTCACACCCTTTCTGGGGGGAGGGAGCAGGTACGATTGTACACAGAAAGCAGGGATTGCTTTGACTATTTTTCATTGAGATGCAAATGGGATTGTGGCGAGTAAATTAAGCGCTGCTCAAAGATTAAAATCAACTTCTGTTAAGAGAGTATTTAGATAAACAACTTTCCTTTTTTTGTGTTTTTTTGTGAGGTGGCCAGGGAGCCGTCAGACGCCCTGCGCCTAAATACCAGCTGGACATTAGAATAATGGCAGGGATATAGTTTAGGAGGGGGGAGGGACAAAGAGGTCTAGGGTGTCTAATTTATGTCTTAAACTTGGCATAAAATCGTTTTTTTTTATTTCACAGTGTTTAATTATCTGTTACCTACATACTGAAAACGACAGCTAATCCACGCTCAACTAATCCAATCTGAACTGCACTGGAAAATGTGCTGTTTTTTAGTAGAAAATGTATTATTTTTTAATTGAATCAAGGGACGTTTGGGTACTTTCATAAATGTACTCTTAAATTATTTTAAATATTAATATGACTTTACCTTGTATAAAATATTTAATATAAAATATGTGAAAAAAGGGATTTAGGGATTTTGTTTGCTGTTTATTTATATGGTCATTCAAATAAGAGAGAAAAAATAGTTTATCTGAAATCAAATTATTCTGCCGGCAATTTATGAGCATTCCACCGTCTGATGGAGTTTTCTGGATTCGTGCAGACACAGTGAAAGATCTTGAAGTCAACTGCGATTGCATATATAACAGCCTCACAGCTACCCTGACGGCCAAGCAAAGTGTTTGTCCCTTTTGCCAAAGAGTACTTTTATAGAGGAGCGTATTGGCATCTTATCACTTCTCCAAGACAGAGACGCTTCAATAAAAGAACACAGCTCACAGAATTCTTAACAGACAATTAGGAGCCTGGCTAGCCGCTATCGCTTCAATGATTTGTTATGATGGCATAACTACAGGGGAAACTTGTTATTGGACCGAGTTAGCAAGAGTCTCATAAAAGAGTCAGATGGTGACACCTTTGCCGAGGTGATTTCAGAATCTTGTAATCGCTTTCCAAAGTCATCCCTAAGCCTTCCCTCTAAATTGAGTTCATCTGGAGCCGGACCACACACAAATCCAGATTGTTTCTTCTGACATCAAAGAGCCAATTTCTGTTTTTGACCACATTTCTGGTGCTTTTAGTTCCTTTATCGTATGAAAGGGGCTTAGATGATATGCAATTCTTTTTTTTTGTGTGTGAATTTCAATCCAATTAAGAACACAAAATATTGAGACAAATAAAATTAGTATCTCCTTGCACTACACTATGCATCAATAGCATAATAAGCGGAGTGGCACACAATCCATCCATTGTCAAAGCCTCCCGTCTGCCAAACGCTCTCATGTTAGTTTGAATCTTTGAATCCTGTCATGAACATGTTTTCTTTTTTTTCTTTTTTTTTAAACCTGTCTAATTTGGGGACAGGTGTTTGGGGAAAAAGAAGTTCCAGGCCCGGTGTAACAATGAGCAGAGTAATCCCGCTCATTGTTCCTTCCCAAGGAGGCCCTTTCATGGGAGGAGGTTGCATGAATGCTACCAGGTGGTCTGCAATTTGGAGAAACGTAGTAACCGCTCCAGCTAATCCCCCGTCACAAAAGGCAGGTCTCCAGTGCTCCGAGGCTCTCCGGGGCAAAGGGAAAAGTTTACCTCGAACACACAGTGTCTGAAAGGAGTCAGGGACTCGAGCAGTGATTCCTAATCAGATTGCGCTGAAGTGAACAGCTCGCATGGCAGCTGTAGTTTTCCCAGGGTTAATTACCTTTCACTGCTCTCTCTAAATGAGTCAGCTGTTCCTGTCATTAAACAACTCCACTCTATCTCTGCTCCTCTGTCCTCCACACACATGTGCACACGGGTGTGTAAGTTCACACACACATGCACTTCCCTATACACATATACAGGCGCACCTTTGTGTTATTCTTTTATCTGTAATGTATTAGATATGGTTATCAAGCAAAAGGCTATTCAACCCAATGCTTATTTGAATATTATTGCAACTTTGATCACTTTGATAGTCAGTCAGAGGCCACTGGAATAGGAGGTCTTTTTATTCATGCTACTGATGTTTATGCAGATAGAAGGCAGTATTCCCAATACAGCTCCCCTACCCTGTTGAAATTATACCAATCTGTCAAGGTCTTATTCTAAAGCGCTCATTTAGCACTAATTGAGCGTATATAGGAAGCAAACATGTTCACATATGCGCACGCACACACACACGGGCGTACACACAGACACGCGGACACATGCACACACAAACACAGAGTCCAGCTCTGATATAGTTGTGCTGTCATCAATTCTCAACAATCTGTCTGCTTACTGAGCTCAGTGGCTTAGGATGTTGGGGGAGTTTTAAGTGATTTTTGCCACTGTATGATAAAATCCCTTGGCCACCTGGATTACAAACTCTAGTCCTTTAACTCATGCCAGTATAAATCCGTGTTAACTCGGATTTACCTCTGGCATATGAATTCTCAATCTGCGTAAGCTTTGTTTGGAATGAGTCGAACATAAGTATTTCGTGCAGTAAGGATGCCCAGTGGTGAATTCCTATTTCTGTGAAACGCACACTGGGCTAGAGTTCAGGACAAATCAGTTATCGGAAGAACTATAAAGCCTAAAGCAGTGTTTTATGACCTCCTCAAGAAGGTGAGGCCCGTGTAGCTGCTCACAACCAGGTGGAAGTGTGCAGCACTGCACTGTGAAACCCACGTAACCATGGCGACGGGCATAAACTGAGAGCTGTGCACCGTGGTCAAGAGTTTAATCAGATTCCTCATACCAAGATTTTGCTTTGCTTATTGTCAGACCAACATTATTTGCTCAGTTGTTCAAACACAAGCCCTGGTCTGCTACCAAAGCGTTCATGATAAAAGAAAATATGGCATGAGCAGCCTGGAGGATCTAAATTAAGTATTATCCAATATCCATACAATCTCTCACACTGTCACACACACACACTTCTGGGCTAGGAGAGTTAAGCCAGACTATTTTGTACTTATAAGGTTAGCAGGGCTGTTTTGTGAGTTTGATCCATGCTTGCCAAATCAGCAGATGGCCCATGAATATGATTATATGCATCAATAAAAGGAGTAATCTTTAACAAAATGTAAATTTGACTTAAGTCCAGGGTTTAATATACACGATGGACTTTAACCCAGTTTCCAGGCTGACAGTGGAGCATGATAAGCTAATGGACTTTAATGTTCCTGTTACAGCAATCACTACCGATGCTCCACTGTTACTATTCAGAGGTCTAAACGAGGAGTCCGAGGGAAGAAACACAATATCCGCTCAAATGTGCATGTTTGTGTCCAAACCGCATCTATTCACTTTTGAGTGAGTATCGAAACAGCTTAGCAATCGATACAAACCAAGTCCGGGTGCTTAACAAGACCCTCTCTTGTGCTGTCATGCCTCTCTCTGTGCCTTTCAGGGCTTTATTAGATAAATCCTTGGACAACACCGAGTCGAGCTTCACTCAAGGATCAACAACAATAACAAAATAACCAACACCATTAAACCACAGGAGAAAAAAAAATACACCTGTTCTACTTTTAAAATCCAAAGTTCAAGTTCAAGAGACTGCCAGAAAAAAAAAGTTTCACCAGTGATTGAGAAGTTAAGAATGGTCGAGTAAAAATGTCTTATTCTGAGTCACAGAACACAGCCTCCCTGTTATTGACCCTTCAATGAATGTACTTATCTGAGCCTGAGGCATACACAGCGCAGCACATCCTCACACAGACAACCAGAATCACTTGTCTCCTGCATCTAAACGCACGTCAACATGTCCGACAGGGCAGAATCGCGAGCTTGACTTACCATGCCCCTCTTAGCCTTTGTTTTGCATCTCATAGTGACATCGGGGAGGAGACGGAGCAGAAGGATATCGAGGTGGGGTACAGGGTAGTCCAGAGTGCCGCTGCTGAGATAGTGTGTGTATGTGTTTGTGTGTGTGAGTGCAGGGACACAGTGATATTCACCCGAAACGCTAAGCTTTTTTTTTTTTTGTAGCCTTTGTGTCATTCACTTAACAACCAATCTCATTAGCTGCCGGGCTACAATGGGCTGAATTATTTTTCTGTGTAAATACACCACATGGTGATCCTCAAGGTAAGACCTCTGAAGGTCTTTTTAATCACATAAAAGATAGATTCACCCCCAGAAAAAAAAAATCAATGGATAGGACAGACTGCTCCTAGAAAGCATTAAATAAAAACAGTAATTTGGAGTGATTCTAATTGAGAAATTAGATTTATATTCCTCAGGGTCTGTAGTGAAGAGTGTAAATGTCTAATTAGGTGACTGTAATTAATATAGCATGGTGATATATACACCTTGACATGATAATACGACTCTGAGCACATGCTATGGATGATATAAGAAATGATGGATGGATTTTCAGAGCTGCTCCTGCTCAGGTTTTTTTTATATATTATAGGATTTTTTATTTTTTAGGGAAATTGTATAATGAACGGTAATAATCTTAAAAAATATTTTAAATATTAAGCTTTTAAACAAATCTCTTGCTACAGTGTGTGTTGGTGTACAACCCTGAATGTGTGTAAAATGTAACTATTGTAAGCACTTGAAGTCATGACAGCTGTCTATAAGCATCAGGGACGTGTCTATTGGCCAACTTGACCCTTGTTAGAAAACAAAACAAATACAAAAAGAGAATACTGCAGCCTGGGACTGCCGAGCCGGGTCACTGGAGATTTTCCAGACAAACGCCGCACAGGGGAGGGTAGGGGAGGAAGAATAAAAAGGACAGGCTCAGAATCTCATTTTAACAGACCGCACACAATCTGGGCTCCCACAGAACTATCTCTGCCTGACCGCTTTCTATTTATCCCTTATCAGTGTTTACCAACCGCTAGTTTTCTTTCATTCACACTGTGAGGCAGTTCTCTTACTATCAGTCAACAGCTGACACCGTGGAACAGCCTCAAAGGCAAGAGGAAGGGATCAAAACTAAACCAAAGCTGTTTAAACAATACAACAGAGGAAATAAATTCATAAATCCTAATTCTTCCCAACCCACAAGGGTATAAGCAGATCCTTTATAGTTAGGCCAACAAACAAAACCACAGCCAATGAGGTACATTACAATCAAGGTACATTCTGAAATATATTTTTAAAACAAGAGAGGCGGAATAAAATACCATGTAATAATAATTGGGAACATTTCATAGTCTTGGCCTGTCAAAAAAATATATCAATTCACTAAAAAAGGATTTTGTTAAATTTTATCTTAAAGGTCAAATCCACCTGTTTTAACATTTTAGATAATTTAGCTGTAAAGCAGAAACAAGCTAAACATATGATGCATTATACAACACAAAAATGTAATTAAGATTTTTAAATGATTTGTATAATAATCATTAAATGCATATTTTTAGAGTATGTGGTTTTGATCAGTCCTTGTCTAAAGGAAGAACCAGAACATAACATTAAAGAATAAGCCAATTACTATTTATATAACAAGGGTTACTTCTATCTAAATTATACACGCATATTTATATATTATAATATTGTTTTTAATATAGGCTGAAATGTAATTTATGCTAAATGAATAATATTTACAATAGTATATAAGGAATAGATTGCCATTGAAGCAAATTCCTGAAAAGATATGATTATGTATTTACACAAGACCAATTTTAAACAATAATACAAGGACATACTATTTGAAATAAAACCCGTTTTAAGGACCGAAGATCAAATAAAACATTTTAAAAGCTTTTCATCACACTGTTGCTTTACATTTTTTTCCCCAATAGCACACACAAACTGTTTTTCTGGAATACTGTTGAAAAGTTAAGTAATTAATTACATTTATCCTTTCACCAGCTGCTCAACAGCAGATGGATCATTTCAGAGACCTTGTCGAATTAAATCCACATAATTCATTTCCCTGGATTATCTAACTGAAGTTTGATCAGGGTAAAAAACAGGTAACACAATATGTAACAGACTGACATGCTTTTTCCATGGGAGCTTTTCTTCGTTTACATGTGCAGCCGACGGCAATTGACTTATAATTAAAACAACATATAGGAAATCAAAACCTGGAATGAATCTATATTTTTATGTAATTGCTAGATTATTGGAAATAGGTAAAAATGTGTTTTTCACAGGAGTTTTTTGGGTGTTTTGAAGCTATGTGGCTAAGTTTGTGGATCCAGTTTTGTTGAGCAGCAGGTACCATGGACAGTTCCTGCAGGCAGAGGTTACATTTGTGTGTTGTGTAGCAACTAACATCCCTGTGCTTTGAAGCAGAGGGCGGCAGCAGAGAGGGATAATGCCTCTTACTTATCACCGCTTTAACACACATCCCTGCCTTTCTCATTAAAACAAAGAGTAGAAGTGGAACTTTGTAACCTCGCTCACAAGTCCTGACTTTACATGTTATCATTTTCGCATAACCCACCAAACTCTTTAAAGGATTATTCAGATTTGTAACAAAACTGAGTGTTATCTAATGTCGGTGGTTGCTCTTTTCTTGTTTGTTGGGCGCTGCGAGCTGAAATAAGCTGATGGAGTTGTGATTAAATGGAAGCTAACAGGCAGAATGACAACTGGCATTTCAATTTATTTTACCACTGAAAATGTTCCAAATGTTATATTGAAATTATCCAAAACTAAAAAATGATTTAACACCTCAATCACAGAGTATAATGTTTCTGAAAGACATGGCGAAAATACATGACAGATTTGTTTACGTTTGCATACATATTCTTCGTCATACAGATACTATCTTGTATATTTTCTAAAAGAATAAAGATCCAAATATTAAAACAAATGACAGGTTTGATAATATCACGAAGACAAGTTCAACCCAGGCCTTAAGTCGGCTCTCATTAAAAAAGAAAATCCTACTTTTGTTTAACAATGATCAACTTAAAGATGGGTCATAAAGCAGACTGGGAGCCATTAGTGTGGCGCACGCTACTAGTAAATGATGAACTTTTTTAACCAGCATCCGTCCTCCTAAATAAATAGTTGCTCTGGAGACTGTCGAGTGCTTAGGCCACTCTAAATTTAGTTCAGAGCAAAACTTGCCTACTTATAACCCTAAAGTTACCAGTGGACTGTATTGCACTACATTTAGCATTAGTATATCGTTTTTTCACTTGATCAAAGTTACAAAGCAAGAAATGACAGAGATACATTTAGAACATTATGTCATGTTTCAGTGCTGGTGTATTTTACACATTTAAGACCCACAAAGTGTAAAACTAAAGCTGATTTGTTACTGTTTAACTAAAATCAACATTAGCTTGTATTTTTTAAACTTTATCAGACTTACAACGCAAATTACGGATAGCTAAAACAGGATGCAATAAAATACTTTACTGACTGTTCAAATATGATATTGGAGCACAGAGTCAATGTTTAAGTGCATTAGGCTCAGTGGTCGTGTATGTACAGCTGTCACTGTCAAAGCCACAGGCAACCTGACAATGCTTTGTCTCTGCACACAATACAAACATGTGCTCTATAAGACAAGCTTATACGCAACACAAATGCTGTGAATTTAATCTAGATAGACAGTATCTCATTCTATCTGGCTGATCAAAAATAGGTCATGCCTCTCTAAAAACAGTTTGAGCCATTTAATCTCCTCTCAAACTGTCTGAAACCTGGACAGAAGCTGCGCTCGCTTTCCAGCAAAGAACACCGTTTTGTATCGAGCAAACAATATTAATCATCAGCGCAGTATTTTCTAAATACTCCCAAACACAGTATTAAACAATTGCCATCACAATACTATTTCACATAATCTAGTAAAATACACGGTACACAAGTTAAGCAGTCCAATAAATCTGTGAAAATCTCAGTAAGTTTCTATCACTCCTGTTTTCAGATGACAGCATCTAACAGCAGGAGCTGAAAGGCTTGTCGTTCACATATGCGATACAGAGTATCAGTGAAGATAAATGCTGACCAAACTGACAGTATATTATATAAAAAGAACTTTAACACCAACCTAGTGCTGTGATCCAAAAAGTTTGATTTTCTCCCAGTCTCTTGATAGCTGAGCTGGTGCTGTGGCTTTGAAAGGTAGTCCCCAGGAATATGACATACTGTGCCTTTGACAGCCTCGAGATAAGCACCTGCGCTCGGGTCCCTTTTTACGTCACACCTCCCCATTCACAGCCCTTCAACATGATGCACATTTGCACATCAACAGCCACCAACCCCCCTCCTCGCTCTACTCCCACATCCGCAAAACACACAAACAGGCACACAAGAAGGCAGATGCGCGCACTAGCCTCTACTCATGCGCGCGTGCACTCGCACCCACGCACGCACGCACGCACACACACGCACACACACACACGCGAGCGTGCTCGCACACACACACACACACACACACACACACACACACACACACACACACACACACACACACACACACACACACCACAGATTTATGTGCGCTAAACGAAGATTCAACATACATAAATGCAAATACAGACATTTACCCTCCCAGGTGATTTTAGATTTTTTTTTTGCTCTTTTTTCCTGACTTATTCTCATATATATATATCTATCCTTATTCTGTGTTTGAAAGAAAAACTTTCTCCTGCTTTGTCATAAGAATGGGGCATATGCCCTCCCAAGCTCCTCATACATCACTCATCATGCAAATGAGAGGGAATGTCACTCCTCAGCAGCAGATGGCCAGGGATGATAACAATGGCTCAACAGACCAGTTTCAATGTCTGCGACTTTATCGCTACGGCAACAACAAAAATAGATGATATGAAATCCTTGTCTGTTAATTTGATTTCCCCCCTTTTTAATGTTTGTACCTGTCAGTCTGTTTCATTTCTCCTGGACCATTTGAATGTAAAAGCTTTGTCCGGGGGTTCTCTGTGACAAGACGTCTGGCTATCAGTAAAAAGCAGAGACCTGGAAATGATTTTTGGTGACTACGAGGGCTGCTGCCTAGCAGTTATTCAAGTAATTAGGTGTAATTCCTCCCTGTAGGCCATGTTAGCCTCCTGAGTTAGCTCATGCGTTCGACAGGCCTGGATAGAGACAGGCAAGAATAAAAGAAGAAAGGGGCCCTGAGAATTTACAAATGCAGCTTTTCAAACACCCCCCCAGCAAAAGTGATGTCACCCTGCGTCCTGCTGACTCCTGTTCATACAAGCCCCCATAGCAGAGAGTAAACAGTGGAAGCGTTTAGCAAACAGGGCCAGATTACAATGACAAAGGCAACCACACTTCTGGGTGGAGCCTGGGGCTAGGGGGGCAAAAGAGAGGGGTGGAGGGGGAGGGGGGGGTGAAGGTGGGGGTGGTGTGGCTCAGGATTTAAAATAAGTGATACCCATAAGGGGGCCCCCCCTCAAGATCCGAGCGTAGCCTTCCCCAGCTGATGGTAGGGGCCACCCAAACATGCTTATCTGTCGCTCATGTCCCCCCCGGTCCCAGGGGACTGACGTGTGAACACAATATGTAATAATAATGTATTTTCAGTTCTTTTTCCTGTGATTTGTGCATTTGGTTATGCAAGGCTGGGGACTTGAGGACGGAGAATATCATTACTTAAGGTTTGGCAGTTGATCATCACCTTGTTTAATGCCTCATTTGAAAGTCTAATTTCTAACTGTCTTCAAGAGCCAATTCACGATACACTGTGAAAGAGACATACAAAGAGAGTCGACCTGCGCTCTCGTCCTCTCCTTTCACCATTTGTGCCTGATAACCACACAAACATATGAAAGTAAAGAATGTTCTATCTAAGCATCTTATCAAATAACATGGTCTTTGTTTGCTCATGCAGACAATCTCGCTGTGAGGACACAACACGCTTGTTCTAGGGATGATTATTTCATGTCCTATACTAGACATGAGTATTGCTGGGATACAACACAGAAAGAATCAACTCGTGTAAAACAATCTTGACAAATTGTGGGACAGAAACATGTTGAGGGCTACACTGCACCGCCATTACAAAAATATATAATTTTCCTTTTGGCCTGAACATCTGTTTAAATCTCTCTCTCTCTCTCTGAAAAAAAGGGACATCATTCAAAGCAAGCATAAAACACAAACTAGTGTTTTGTCAAGCTATTTCATCAACTGAAAATGTGGGCATAGCTGGAGAGAGCTGATGGAGAAATGAAAGAGGAGTGGGTTGGACAAAATTACATGTCAAACAAGGGTTCACATTTAAAAAGTCCTGCTCATATTTGTAGAAAGTGTTTGATTGCATTTAGAAAGGTATTACAATGGGTCACATCTGTGTCTAAAAGCTTTTTGCATTCTGCTGCAAATTATGTAAGCAAGTGAAGGGTCACAGCACCCCGTTGTTCGAGCACTATACCTTCCTCCTGTGAAACCTACACAAATATGTTTAACTGAATTCTTCTAATGCACTGCAAGATCAAAATGTCAGCAGCAAAACTTCAACAAACCCCCTCACTCAACACCCCACCCTGTAATTTCAACAAAAGCAAAGCGACTAATTTCACATGGCAGCCCATACACCCAAACAACAATACATATTCACACTGTGCCATTGAATGTGATAGATGTGTAAAAATCTATATTAAACTGTGGTTAATTTCAGCTATAATGCTTTAAGCTTGGTCTAAAATGACACAGATTCTTCTTCTTGGTGGTGCTGAACCCTCATTGTGTAACCACTTGATGCCGCTTGTTCATCACACAAAGTCACATAAAGGACTGAATTCAAATTTTAAAGAAATATTTGCATATGCAAATACGATCAACCCAACATAAGTACATGTTGTTGATATGGCTCCAGGATGTAGAACTATCTTTGTGTTAATGTCAGGGAATATTCTTTTGAAAATACAGTACATTTTTCATGGGGATCATTATCTACACTGCATGTCACTGTGTCTCAGTTAAAAGAAATGATTAGATTACTTCCCAGCAATCCCCTTTGGGGCGATCTGTGTGTGACCGTGGGCACAATATGTTTATTCAGTGTCCTTTGAAGACACTTCAATAACATTTCAAATATTTTATGGACAAATATAGGATGTTTTCTATCTCTGCCTTTTGGAACAAGGGCTCTGGTATAGTTGTTGTCCAAACTCACTAAATCGCCTTCTCATGGGTTTTGTATACTTGGGTAGCCATCAGAAATGAATATAAGTAGGCTACTAAGATGTCATAGAGGCAGTTTGAGTAGATTTGAGAGGTGACCAAACATGGACTATGTGTGGAAAACCCATAATTAAGGCTTTTTGGTAATAAAGTCTACTTGCAATTCCCATATCCAGCGGAATTGTTGATGAAAAATGTCTAACTATCTGTTTATCTAAAGGTCTTATTTTTCTGCCTTATCAATACCGATGAAAAGCAAGGTTATGCTACATCTTGCCTGACTAACTGGCCACAGATCAGTGACATAACATCGACTTGTGATCTCTAAAAATCCCAATTACTCGGGCTGTTAATTGCTTTAATGAATATAAGGGTCTAATCTTAATCCTTTAACCATGTGGATCTAGAAACATGTTTTAAACATAGTTCATTTTCATAATTACCTATGTAAGTGCAAGTTTCAATTATCCAGTAATAACTAAAAGCACCAGGGATGAGTGGTTCCTAACATGTACTGCCCTCCCATGAGAGCCTCTGATTGCTCACATCTTAGAAATCAATGCATGGCTGGTCACTGGATATGTGGCTTTTGTAGTTCAGAGGCCGTGGACTCTTTGTGTCGTGTCATTGAGAGGTTACGTCCAGATCTGGGCGTCTCGCGGGGTCCCTGCTCATCTTTTCTACTCAGGCGGGCAGACAATGAAGCAGACACGCCCACAAATGGCCAGATAAGAGCTTGGATGTTCAGCCAAAATCGAGCATCGAAACAATGGTAACAGGTGTGTATAATGCGTGCTTTGATAATGACCTTGGTGGCCGTAATAGTATGTCTAGACACAACTAACAGGAGGCATTTCTGTCTGGTCTCAGAAGTCCCGTGGGTGCTCAGTTGCAAGATCCTTATGTGCAGAATGTGGAAGATTAAAGCTAAAATAAAAATGTGTAAGATGATGTAGCAAACATATTTTTTGTTGCCAGGAAGCATAAGGAGCTACAGAAAAGTTAAGTCTGCCTCTCAACACAATCTTTCCCCCCCTGTCTTTAAAATATTTGTTGGGTAGTTTGCATAATAAGCTAAAATCATCTTGAGTATTCAGAGATATGCACTTGAACAAATGGGAAAAAAACTCCATTAACGTGGATGGCTTGCAACGTTTGATTGCACCAGACAGGAAGCTTGCTGACACGAACTAAAATGCAAATGTCCTTTTGAGCAAAACAAAGAAATTGATTATGAAGTTAGTTTCCTTCAGCACAAGTAGCTTTGAGTGATTAATGGGGGTGGGTCATTGATTTGCTTTTGTTTAGATCTTGGTTAACTTTCTGGAGACACAATTATAATTTGTTTCCAAACAATAAATCCAATCTAGCTTGAGCAAATTAAATGTCCCTATGGCCTCTTCTGTGTCATTTTACATCTGAAATGAATTGTTATCAAAGGGTATTGCATTTACATGTCTGATATTTTTGTTTATTATGTTACATTTCTGATTAGATATTGTTTTTCTGAGTACGTTGGAAGTGTAAGCACCTCCTAGGATTAAAAAAAAAGCTGTTTACAAAGATCTGCATGACTTGTCTCGGTGCCAAGGGTTAATCTTCAGACTCTCACTTCAATAGCTGAATGTCATACACATCAACATTTCCTCATGAGCCGTCTATCCACAGAATATGTGAAATACTGTTGTTCGAAACATGCTACAATATTGTTTATTTCTTGAATAAGTGCATATTGTGTATCTCTACAGTAGCTCTGCTAAAGGTTGGGGAAATGTGTTTGAGTTATCGGCACAATGTACTTTATATTTCTGTATATTTGCAAGTCAAATCGCAGTGTTGAAGACTACTTTATTGAAAGGCTTTTGCCATATTCTTCAGCTTTACAACTTTGAAAACTTCCACAGATCCAGACATTTATACTTCCTGATTTCTCGCATCATCTCTCCAAGATAGTGATAATACGATTTCTGTGTTTTTTGCTGTTGAGAAACAAACTGGATTATGAACAGATCACTACATAAACAGCTTTCTAAAAGGAGGCAGCTATTTTAAAAAAGGCTGAAGAAATGCAAAGAGGGATTTAAATTTTAATTTGAATTTATTCCAGCAAGTGAAAGGTTCTTTTGAGAGGGGATTTCAGCAAAGATGATGGTATTTAAAAGTGATAAACAAGCATCTAAACCTCCAGTGGAAAACAGTCATTTTCTTCTTTCTAGTGTAGGGGAGGAATTGGGCTTGCTATGGTCACATCCAAAAAATAAGAATAAGTAATAGTAGTAATTAAAATGTAAATAAGCAAGATCCTTGGAGATATTTCAACTGATTTCTGTCATAAATGGTGTAATTAACATTTTGTCTTGACACAACTTGTGACTCTGGATGTATAGCTATATGTCCTCAGGTGCATATTTCCATTCTCTATGTACTTGGCATAGAGTACTTTACACTGTATATGGACGCTTAAAAAAATCTTTCACAGTTATCACATGCAATTTAAATCTTGCGCCTCAACACTGGAGAGGAACATCAGGCTAAGTTCAAAATGAAATGCTGTACAAATTAGGACTTGTGCTAATTAAGGGCTGTAGTTGTGCAATTTTAGACGGTATCTGTGAAATGGAGTGAATTCTCTCTGGGTACTCACAGGTCACATTTCTGTGACAAAGGATGACTAACCAAGCCTGTCATCTATTACGTTTATAATATATAGATTATAATGATGTGACTGGATTTCAGATGTTTCTATTCTCTTCTGGATGACCACTAAACTTAAGCAGAGAAACCTATGCCACACAAGAAAGACAAAGAGTTGCATCATTTTTGTTGAACGGTTAATCCGATCATGGACAGTGTTTGTGCATTTGCTATCTTCGGAAAATGCCAGCAAAGGCGCTAAGTAAACCTATTTTACAAGACTCCCTCACAAGGATACAGTGCCAGTATCGGGATACAATTTCACACAGCGGCATGGCTCAGTCACATAACCTAAGCAGGCTTAGGAAAATGGAACACTACAAAGTATTGCACTTTCTTCCTGTATGTCTGTTGCCGCAAACAAAATGCTCGGATGACTGATGTGAGTTTGAGCATGAAAGCCAAAGTGAACTAATGGCTGAATAGCATGTAGATACTGCTGTTAATGCTCTGAGTTGTTTCAAATGGTAGATTATGGAAGTGTGCACCTGGCATTCTGCAGGCTAGCTTGGCAACACTCCTCCCTTATAATTATAATGAACACACAGTAATTCAGGGTTGAGGCTGAAATACGAATGATGTCCTCTGAGACAGCTTGTTTTAATGGTTATGCAGAAGAGTTCCTAGAAGTGCAGATGGCAGATGCAATGCCTTTTTAAGCTATTTACAGATTGTACACTACAAGGTATGGAAAGACCCATAGTGTGAGGCCATATTGCTCCTTTGTGCTCCGAGGCATTAGACTGGCTCATGAACTAATGACAAATACATTTTCGAGTATGTTTATTGCAATATTGATATTATTATACTGACAAGTAAGATAGCATTGTGGGAAAGAAAGACTATTGTATTAAAAGGATAGCAGGGCCTGTTTCATGTAAATACCCCACTGTTCATACTTTGTCCACATAGGGGTGCATTTGCTCAGGACTTGGGCATTCGTGTTTTTCATTACAGATTGTCAGAAGCTTAATTACCGTTTTTGGACCAATACAAATCTGTGAGATACTGTATTCCACATTTTACACTATGTAGAACATTATGGCCTGAAATGAAGTTAAGGGCAAAATGCTACATGGACTTAATTTAATATAAAGAATAGATGAAAGCCATTTTGTCAGGTATTTAACAAAGCTTTTATCTCTAAATAAACAGTAAACCAACTCTCAATCCATAGTGAAGTCAATTTATATGCCTTAAATTTAAATGTAAAAAAGAAACATGTCATAGTTATGATCTAAATACACCTAATGACAATGTCTACTCCATCTTTTAAAAGGCCACATTTGTACATTTTGTTTGTCCTGAAAATATTCCACCTGCCTGTTTTTTTTTATAAACAGCACAGTTAATATATCTCTATCCCTGGCACAGTCCCAAGTCTATATGAAAGAGTGTGGAGCCTTTGAATTAGCCCACCACTGTGATACAAGAGCAGGTATTGGAACAACACAAATGTTAACTCCGAGAAAAAGTTTTGCCGCATTAAAGTCACACAGGAGCCGCATTAGCATGTGAAAAGAATAAACAGAGGCTTTCTCAGTTACACACTCCACCTGGCTGCTAACCAACGTCCTTGTCAGAAGTCCACCCACCGCACTGGCTAACACTGAAAGACCTCCTGGGGACCGCAGTGACCATTCACTCGCTTCTCTCTTTTTCCCATGCACCTGTGACTGTTTTTGTGTTTGCTATTTTTTGCTTTGTCTTTTTCTGGCAACACTGTATCATCGGAGACACACTTTGCCTCAAAAGGAATTCTCCTGCCCAACAATGTGGTTTGTTTGTTCACCGGATATGGCAGGCCACAGAGTCAAATGGAAAAAATAAATAAAGTCACCACAGTAATAATTAAAAATGCCACAAGAAAAATAAGCGGGGAGGAGACAGTGTGAATGGACTTGAAATAAGAAAATAAGGTACTTTTACCAGCTGGTTTCTTGCCGAGTTGGGGGTCTTCACAGGTGCAGTTGGAAAGGCTCTCCTCCTTACTCTCCTCGGACGGCTCATCCGGCTTCTCCATGGTCCTGGACCTTAGAGAGCTGCTTTCCCATTTTCCAAAGGACTTTGCCACAATCGCTTTGTCCGCTCCTTTCATTGTTTTCTGTAAAACACATTTACAGCATGACTTCCCAGGTTTATCCCTCTTGTGAGCCATCTGCCCCCTTTTTTGGCTCTCAATAAACCTGGGCTCATCTTTCCCAAACCCAAAGTAAGAGAGAATTAGGGCATTGTGTGCATATGCATTCTCTTAAGCATTCCAGAAAATGTCCTGATTGCCCTGGCATCTTTTTTAGAGAGCGTTTGGACATTGTTTTTCCTCCTGACATTTCACAAACCTGTGTGGAGAGAGTGCTACTGATTGAAACAGTATAAAACAATACTTTGCAAAGTACCCACACAGTAAACAGTAGATGGAATAAACATCTTTTCACATTTAATCCAACTTAAAGGAAATAAAAATAAAAATTTTGCCCTAATTGAGTGCTGTACAGTCCGCAAATACTATTACAAGGCCGATCAGGATTAGCAGTGGAACATACCTAGTTATCTATTTCTGAGTGCCAAGACTGCTAGCAGTGGGCAACTACATTTCAAAAGCTGGCAAATCCAGTTGTCTCCTAAATACAGAAAGTACTTAAATCCAGAGCTAACAGAAGAAAAAGACGGATAAAGGGTGCTCTGCATATCACCGAAAAGCTTGTGCACTTTTCAGAATCACTGGCTAGGTTAAACAAATATGCTAAGTAGAGATCAAAACAATCCTTTGATCTGCAGCCTAGTTTCCAGAGGAATGGCTTGGCTGTTGTTGTAAATAACTTGTATAAATCTATATACCATTTGCCTTCAGGTAATATCAAAAGTGCCAGGGATTCACAGGCAAATACCTTGTGGTTAGGAAATAGATCAGATAAAAGCGTATAAATATTTCAGCAACACTGCACTCTGTCATTTTGTGTATTATAGCTGAGTTTTTAAGCTTGTATGATCATTTTTACTTTTGTTCTACAGGAAAAACAACATGAATGAGTAATATTTAGTAGCAAAACTACATTCTACCCCTTTCTATTTTGTAGTTGGGAAAAAATGATCCTACCTCCAGCAGGCCATTCTGGTCAAACACGATGTAAAACATTGTGCTAAACTTCATACAAAAGAGGCTTGAAGAATCAGAATGCAGAAGCTATGCAACTTGCTGACTAACTTTGCCCTCTGTTTTGATCGAGCACACAAAGAAAAACGCTGTCCATTCAAAACAGACAGCATAACTCTTTTCAGAGAGGGGGGACCGTGAACAAACGAGGCCATGTCCTGATCTGCAGTCAGTTTCCCGTCAGGCCTGCACAGTGCACGGTGAGGGCCGCAGGGATGGGACGGGCTGACACCAGCTCACGGGCAACAGAACTACTTTTGTGCACACCACCGTCCTCTGGAGAGTTTTATCCCCTCCCCAAATTGGATAAGTGTGCTTTTTGGTTTGCATCTTAGTCCCTTTGGTCATATTTTACAAACTTCTTGGGAAACTAATACTTTATGCAAACTAATCTAAAAGCAACATAATACTTTTGAAACATTCATCACAAACATTACATATATATAATACTTGGCAAACAAAACAACTCAAATAGGGTATTTTCAATTTAAAGACTTTGGAAAAAAATGTTATATTTTATTCCAGCAAAGACAGACAATACCAAGTTATCACAATTAGAAATGCAAATGTGGCTTTTTGGCAAAAATGTAATGTCAAAGTAATGTAATTTGATTTTGACACTGTGTGTTGTCTACCAGAAATTCTAATGCTAACTTGTGTATTAGCTCGCTTGACATGCTAGCTAACTAGCTTAACAGAACTGGAACTAAACTTAAGAATTGCTGTAACCAAACCATATAAAATGCTTGAATTAGGCTCTGAACCATTTGAATAAGACAAACTTTTTATAAATTGCAGTTATTCTGAATAAAACAATACGAACACTTTAGCCCAGGCTAAACTTGCTAACATAGCAGACAATGTAAAAAAAAAATTGAAATGCTTTCCCAAATTATCTATTTATTGGTTGTTCAAGTATAGATTGAAATTTGAATAGTGAGTTGTAGCTGTTCAAATACATTTAAAAAAGCATATTTCTTTAAGAACTTTCATAAAAACATTATACATCCTTAGGCATACTTTCAATGCTAAAAGGCTAAAGCTAACAGACAAGATGTGAAGAGTAAAATACTCTTCAATACTCTTTTGACATACTACTATGTAAAGGCTGTTTAAATTACTACATTCTTAATCAAAACACTTTTATCACAAACTATATTATATTGATTTATAAACACTTCATTATGCATATAAATACTTATTTAATGTATCATGTAACTGCTTGTGAAAATGGTAATAACGGCATTTTCGTTGTAACCAGCCGGTGTAATCATTTACACAATAGGCCTACATAGATAATTGGCAAAAATCACCTCTGCATCAGGCTTCTAAACACCACATTAAGAATATTTTGCATGAGGAATATAACACTTTTAAACAGATTTCTCGTGTATTCCTCTGAGCTCCAATCTTACCATGAATGCTATTTATATGCTGCATTTGAATGTAAATTTATCATTATCAGGAGTTCATTTTAAAATAGGAAAAAGGTTTATGCCAAAGATGTTAACTCTCACAACAACAATAAACATATTAATGTAACTATTCAATATTTTAACCAAGTCTTTCTTAAAGAGAGAATGCATATAAAGAAGGTTAAATGAAAAATGATTTTAATGATCACAGCAAGATATAGGAAAAAAAGACAGGTTGGAAATATTGCATAATTTCATTAATACAGACTATTTTTACACCTTCTTAGTGTTTTAAATCCTAGAAACTCATCTTAGGTGTTTGAAGGATATCATGGCGCTTCATCTAGCTTCGAGTTGTGGAAAAGCGATTTTGAGAGAGAACAGAATGTACCATATTCTTGACCCGTCTGCCTCAGATGCTTGTCGTATATGGAACTGAATACTGGACGTGAATTGTATCGTTCTCTGTGTCAACTTGTTACATGGCAGTTGCTGTAGTGAAGTGGTGAGAGCGGCACATATGCATTATAGGAGAAAATTGTGAAATGACAGATTCCGGGTGTGATACTGAGGGAATGACTAACTAATAGGAGGGGTGCTCCAGGCTGTTAGCTTTGAAAAGCAGTTTGCACATTACTTTATCTTGTCAATCAGATTCCTGGAATGGAAGAGGTGACTGATAACTTGAATTAATTATTTTCTTATTGCATGCATGTGTTAATTCATGTTAATTTATGTCCCTTACAGGCCCAAGCCAGAATATCCAGAGTAAAGCGCCACCTCTGGCACCCAGATCACCACACCACTCTCTTTGCATATATTTATATCAAATGAAAGACTTTTTTTTAATCCTGTTGGAACAAGGACTGACTGCCAAATTTGATTTTTAAATGTACTTTTAAGCTGTTCATGGTTTACGTTTGCATTTCTTCTTAACAAGTGAACAACATGGAGCAGTATTTAAGGCTATAATGGGATTTGAAAGTTACAGATTATTTTTTAGTGAGTAAATCCTACCCCTTGAAACACCCCCCCCCTTCCCTTTCTTAAAAACACAGTTAATAATGTAGCACAGGGTCAACATTCTCAATGTTTATCCTCCCTCATTTTCTTATTCAGTTTGTTGTTTTTATTTCTATTTAAATAATCCAGTCTAAAGCTAGTTTCACAATCATAAATATGTAGCTTTTTTCCCTCCCATTTCTACTGTATTTGATCAAAGACAGTAGCAGCAGCCGTGCCACAGAATGCACAGAGCGTACTTTAAACAATAGCAATTCGCTAAACATCTTTAAACATTTTGACAAATTTAACTTCCCCTGAACACAGAGGATAAGAGGAAAAACATTTCTCTGATGAGAACAGAAACAGCAAGAAGTTCTAACAAGGAAAAGCCTGCCAGGTGGCGAACTGGCTGCACCAACAGAACGCACAATCTGTCTGCTTCTCCTTCCAAACCATTGACAGCTGCCATCACCAGCCTTGCACACTCGCACTCAGTGGCTCCTCAGCTCCCTGCCCATCCCTCTTTAGTGTTTCCTGCTAACCTCAGAGACAGGGTCACCTGGCCCCCTAGTTGCCCGTCTGTGGAGCCCTGCTGGCCCCCTGGAGACCTGCCTGCATGGGGATGCATGGCTAACAGAGGTCTAGCAAATCTTCTTTAATATGCAAACCAAGGGGCTTTTCCTTTGACCTGAGACCATAGCTTTTCTAACAGTGAAATCCAAAAATATTCAAGTGATGTTCAACGATGAGATTTGATGAGCAGTTTTTGATCTGCTGGTTATTTGATATTGAATATTATCAGAGAGCACAATAACCAGTTTTTTTTTTTATTTAACCGGCAGTGTAATGGAAGTAATGAAGCATGATGGTATCAGATTGTGTTCTCCTCAACCTTTTTGGAAACAATCATCTCCAGTTTTAACATTTTTGTAAAATTGGAACAGCATTTCTCCACTGAGTACAACCTAAGCTTGCAGATGCACAGAGGCTAAACTGAAGAGTGTTTCACAAAGCTAGCATTGCAACTGGGCTAAAAATAAAACCTGGCAAAGTTATTCTGATCTCTTATTGGTCCCATAGTTTGATTTCACATTTAGCATTTGCATTCCCCTCCGCGTAAACATTTCATTCTTCCCCTCCTGCAGTACAATGAGACTTGAGTGACTTTGGCAGCAGATTTTGGATCGGTGCTCCTGAATCCACCAGTGTATGTTATCAGCAGGTAAACAAGCTTTCGAACAAAGCCATAATGGAACTGCAAGCGGCATAAAGAGGCTCATCTCAAAAGCTATACAACCCATCAAAGCTGGTGTCATTTCCTCAACACTGCTCTGCAGCTGGAAAATGCATGGCTGTTAGTTACAGTTTAAATCGCCCGTCTATTTTCAGACACTTCAGAACTATTTGTATTGATTATTTACTTGTCAGTAAGCAGCCAGATTACTCAAATAAAACAACACATTTCAATGTTTACTGGATTTTTCCTGTTTTGTTCTGTGGTAGGAAATCAAAAACTGTGTCATGCACTAAATTAATGGGATTTGCACTATAGGGTATTTGAATAATTATTTTTCCTCTGAAAATGAAATAGTTCTATCTATATTTGGAAGGATTACTGCTGGAACTGAACTTAATGTGAATATAATGTTCCCTTTTAAAGACGTAGTTTCAGTTATATCCCACACTTCCTGCTAACCAGATGCAATCTTGTTAACCGCACGCCTGGATGCTTGTCACCAAACTTTCCACATATTTGCCTTTTGGGTACAGCTCAGATGCACAACTAAACCTACGCACTCTCCTCCCAGTGAGTGGAGAAGCCTCAAAGCCTTCCTTTCATATGCTGCATTATCTCTTTGGCGGTAATTATCCATAAAACTATGCCATCAGATGGTGATGATTTCCAATATGAACCCAATAAATGTGTTTAAAATTTGAATTATCATATTTATGTGGATATGTGTTACTAATAGTGATTATGTTCATCATGTGGGTAGAAAATCAACCATCCTTATATCGCGCATTCTCACATATTTCTCAGACATTTCATCACACATTTAATCTGCCCCTGTCTAAGATTTCCTTCTGAACCTGTAGTGAAGGCAGAGAGAGGGACAATAACGGATGAGATTATGAAGCATGTCTGTTAAAGCATGTCTGTTTGATCATCATTCTGTTTAGGTGAAGTTCTCTTCTTGGTCTCTTCAGTGCCTGACAGCAGATATATAACCTAATCTCTTCCCCTAACCCTTTTCTTAGGCATGAATAGGGTGGAAATGTGATGGCATTAAGTCGATTTACTCCTTGGTTTGCAGTTTCAGCCTTAATGCCTCTTGGCTCTTCTTCAACACACTCGTTCCATTTAGATTTCGAAAATATAAATGTTATGTTAAGGCTTCCCTATTTATTTTTCATTTATCCATCATTTGAAGTTCATGCATATATTTACTCTACAAATAATGCTTGTTTATTTGCAGCTCCGTCTCTCCAGTACAGTGTCAGAGACATTGGAAAATCAAATACAACTTGTGTATTATCTTCAAATACAGAGGATATCAGTGACAAAGGGCAAGATCTGAGGCCGTAAGACATTCTTTGTGAGTTGTCTCTGACACCGTTTTGATATTTCACGTTTACTCATCTAAACCTTAATTTAGTGCCTGTGTTGACATGCAAGGAAAAGCCATTATGATGTGCCTTTGCATTTCAGCTGATGGCATTTGAAAGCTGCTTTAAAATACCTGTCCTTATGCAATTATTGAAGAACGTTTGTGATGAATTTATGCGTTTGAACTTAAGAGAGTTCAGCTTATCTTTGAACTTTTCGCATAATAGTGATGAAAGAGATTAATTTGAATGAACTTGCGGTGATATATATATATTGTTAGTCATGTCAGAATTCAGTTGTGTAAATTTGATGGTAATTTGTCCTTATGATCATGATCTTATTCTAAGAATTCCAACTACGGTTACATCACTTCAGTATTAAGTATACAATCATTTGTGCAATAGATACAGTTTACAGTCTGCAGATGAGAGGTGCACATTACATTTCTTATTGTTATAGAACAGGTTTTAAAACAATGATTCCTCAACTTAAATAGTATCCTCTTTTAAATCACATGTGAATGTTTTTTTTATGTAAAGGCTTTTTAAAATGTAATTTAATGCGTAATATATTTTCTTGCGTCTATGTAGGTGTGGGATATATGGTCAAATCTACATATAGGACATTTATGTATTTTGTATATTTTACAAATGTAACATGTCTTCTGAATTTTCATTTCCATAAAGAAAGCTTTTAGAAAGTGTACCACTATTATTTTTTAGTAAACACTCTGGTTTGTGACATGTAGGGTTTTTACAATAATAGTGTTATTTCCTTTCCTGTTTTCTTATCACACATTCCTGTTTAAATAAATACTGCAAAGATACATTCCACATTTTCTATAACAATGCACTCTCCCTTCCAACAGCTAATATTATGAGACAGTACAAAAGATAAGTGTTCAAGTGTTATAAAAAAGGGGTTTGACAGCGAGTCAAAGGCAGTTATAATGGTGGAACTAGCTAGAGACTACACATGGCAATGTTAAATCCCATTCAGCCTGATGAGAGTGACTCCCAGCAGCACTGAGCTCAGTGGGGGGTTGTAAACATTTACACTAAGAGCCTGTCCAGTGCACATGGTTGGTGCTTGCCAGCCACCTCGGTATCGAATGTTGTGTTGCATATTTTGTCATTCAGGCCTGTCCCGAAATTGTAGGAATCACACCATCAATTTATGAAGGAGCCATCCAAATGTGACAACAGGCTTATGCTAAATGGAGAAAATAGAGCTAAACATTGTTAAAACACCCCTAGACCCACATGGTAGAGAGTGCTCGGCAGAGAGCTGCTATGCTCCCCGCTGTGAACTGGGAAAGTGATGTTGGTGGGCTTCCTTCTCCATGAGGGCCGCATCGTTCTTGGGCCCCGATTTGAAGCCTTTTTGAAGTCTGTTTCCTGCAGCAGCGTGCCAACATTAATGTTTCCACAAAAGCAAAAATGCTAAATCAAATGAATACACTATACTGTGCTATTCCACATTGACTCCTGAATCCCCTAGAACATTTTAAAAGCATAATTAAAAAAAGCTATTCATCTTATATGTACTAAAAGTCACTATTTTTTATTTAAAAACATGGTTGAAAAAAAATATTCCTCATTAATTAATACGGGCAGCTTTTCATGAAAATTAGAAAATGTCTGCTGGTGTAATAAATCAGTTTTTGTCCATGAGCCGGGAATATATTTTCACACCCTAATTATTATAAGGGTTAGTTCAATAGCCTTATTATTAAGCATCACATGTCATTCATAAATATAAAAACACAAATAATGGTCCATGATAGAAACAGCTAAATATGTTTGGGATCAATCCTTTATTGTTTCAAAACTCTATCTTTTACAATACAGTCATTTATTGTTACATGTGTTTTTAATGGGTAATGTACAATGTCTCCTGATAATGAAACACAGTCACAAAGTGTTTCTTTCTACATATCCATATTCTATGATAGAGAGAAGTTTGTGCTGATATATTGACTTAGTTCTGACAGCTCAATTAACTTCCCTTTTCAAATCAACTAAAGCGTTTGTTTTTTGAAAGTGCATTTTGAGGATTGCAAAGACGACTGTCTGCATCAGCCATAATGTACATTTCAGTATCGACAGAGGGCCACACTGCTTGGTGAGTAACAAACAGCATTAACTACATTTCCAACTACAACATTTATCTGGATAAGTAAATCAAAGAAAATATACCAATATGCATGCCATAAACATTCCTCCATAAACGTTTATAATAAATGTATTTTTTTATTTTATGATCTTGATAATGACAGTATTTTCCACAAGGACAAATGCTGATAATGAGAACTAATATTTAACATCCAAATTTTGTTCAATTTTACACACAGGTCAAATGGCAAAATGCCACAGTGTAAAGGGCCATGCCCTGATAAACTTAATAGCATTTGGTCCACAATAACAAATCTGGGTTTAAAGAAAACAAAAAGGTGGTAGCAGGTGGGACTTTGAACTGAAACTGATAATATCATGATGATCTTCTTGAATGATGTCCGTTTTTAAGGTCTTTCGATTTTCAAGTTATGGATGATGACGTGAAGTTTCTGTTAAATGAAGCAATATAAATATACATTTTAGCTCATTACTTGGCTATTATACTTTTCTGTTCCATGGAACAGCTTTCACTCTGTAGAACTTGGTTCCTAAAGGAACCTTGAACCTGTTCTGGGCCTGGTGAAGGAAAGGAGACAAGGAAAGAAAGCTTTGTCAGGTTCAAAACGTGTTAACATGAATATAACAGAATAACCGATCCAGATCAATTCAAATAAATTCATCTAAAAACAGTGTTGAAATGTCCACAAAAAAAACGGATATCCAAGACGACTGTGTATTTATATGTGTGTATTGGTTCTTAAATACTACGGTAATTTAAAAACAAGAAAAACCCCTTTCCCCTGGTAACTTCAGTACCTTTTTCGCTTGGCAATATTCCTTCTCCATCACCTTTCCAAGAACCCACGGCCGTCTTGTAGTCCCTGATGCTAGACGACAAATCAATGGACGTGTTAAATATATGTATACACAGTCAACAACAATAAAAGGCTTTTATGTGTTTCATAAAGTTTATAAAGAAAATATAGCAACATCATTAACCTTTTGTAAATACAGTATCATTGTTAGAAATAAAAAGATGCCGTATACATGAAATCTAATAAACATCTCTCACATATTTATTTGATTAGTTAATTCATAAAAAAAACATGTGGGTGTAGCTGACCTGGCTTGAGGTCCAGTGCAGTGAGAGACTCTGAGTGGAGGAAGTAGAGGGTGGGGCCGACGGTGAACAGCACGTAGTTGTCATGCCTTTCATCCAGGATGATCAGAACCAAATCGCCTACCTGGAAACTGAACAAAAAGACACAAAGGGATGATGAAACGACTTCTGCAAACTGGTAACACAAAACACATTAACGTAATTATACAGTAATGTGTTTAATTACACCGCATGTAATGATGGTCAGAGTTTCAGCTCAAAACAATAAAGGCAGAAATCACACAAGGCCATGTGTGTGTTTTTTAATTATATTCACTTACTCTCTGATGGCGATTTTGTCTGAATGCCGTGACGACACAGACGACATGCTTTGAGACATCTACAAAGAAAAAGGATTAAGGCAACGTTACACATGTTACACTGAAGGGTTAACACTGGCTAGAGATGACTTCTAAACATTTGTCATGTTGGGTATTTTCAAGAAATAGACTTAGTAATAAGTATTAGCACTTTAACCCAATGAACAGCATTCTACTGAGTGTTATTTTCCTTTGAGAATCACACAAAGTCTGGGAACATTTAAATAATTTGCAAGTATATATCAACTTTAAATATGTTTAACATTTTAACGTAACATTACATTTAGTTTTGTTTAATTAAAATGTATTTCTCTACAATAACTAATGACACTAGCTGTTATTTTTCCTTCAATGAGCTCTTTGGCCTGGGTCAGGATTTTACTCTTTGATGCTACTGCCACCTAGTGGAGCAGCTGTGACATAACACAGAGACAATAAATGACTGACCAGTCTTTGACTGAGGCGCTTGTTTTCTTCTTCCTTCATGTGTAAAGTCTGAAACATATATCAGATTGATTAAAGAGAGAAGAAACACCCGTAAACATCGAGTCTCTAAGATGCACGGAGTATATTTACCCTCTCCAGTAAGAGGATGCGCTGTTTCTCCTCTGTCATCAGGATGTTATCACTACAAGAAAGAAAACAAGATTATTGATCAAGGTCCTACGGAAAATGTTACACGTGGGTTCTCATTTCTGGTCTTGTATTATTATATAAGTAATGAATGGAAAACTTACTCTGTCTGTTCCTAGCCTGCCTTCTTCACACTGTCAAATGTCCTTCCTGTCCATCCATTTATAAAACTCAACAATCTTTTAATCCTTCTTCAAGAACACAAATACCTTGTTCTGTCAGTGATGGCATCATAGCATTAGATTGAAACTGTTTACACTCACTACAGTCGCCTTTCTGCAGTAAGCTCTTGAACCTCATGTTAACAAGAAACAAGGGACAATTGTTTGGTTCTCCTCTACACAGATTGTACTATGAAAAACTCTCTGACCCCCCCATAAACACAGCCATTAATGAGGTCAAGGCAAAGCATGTGCATGTGTTGCCTTTACTTTTCTGTGTAAACATGGAACTGGTAACCACATCAGGAGAAATAACAATCCAACAATTTATCTGAGGTAATGTTTATTGGAGTTAAGATGCTTACTGGACGGTCACCACGCTGGCTTCCACCGCTGAATCTATCTGTTCGTCCTCTCCGATGGCCGCCACAGAGGCCAGTCTGTCACTTTCAGACTGCGGCTCAGAGGAGAAAGCCAGAGGCAGAGCTCGAGCTGCAGCTCCTCCTGCCTCTAGGGTCTCCAGAGTTGAGGGGTGAGGGGTGAAGAAGGCCGAGGAGACCATGGTCGTGCTGCGCATGCGGTTGAGCTCCTCCTCCAAGTTTTTCTTCTCCTGCATGACACTAGCTCGGTCCTCGGAGAGCTTCTCTATCAGAGCTGCAAAAAGTTGAATAAGTGAGAATTGACTGCATACCAATCCATAGCATAAAACCAGTAAGTAGAGAGGGGGACCTCCATGGGACCTTATTTCGGAAAAAGTATGTATTGAAGTCAATGGCGAGAGAAAAGTTATTTTTCGATCCAGTTTGAATTGTGCCACGATTACACATATGATGATTGTCAATTTAAAAGATAATTTTGCAAGTCAAAAAAATAAAAATGTGTCGTAAAACTGTGAAGTAACACTTTTTTTGTGTGAAACCGCTCAATGAACTACATCTCCCGTCTCGCACCACACACACAAGACGGCCGTCACGTTGGCACATTTCACTTCTTTCTTTCAGAATGAGGCGAAAAGTATTAAAAGAGGTGAAAATCACTACAAGTCTGGGCATGCTGAGAGCTGTACATACACACAAGGGGAGTTAGTCGGTTCGTAAGAGCCAGCATGCGGGACCGGGATTCTGGGATTTGTAGTCTTTCTAGTTGCGTATTTTTCATAGTCTTATATTTCAACTGTTTTGCGACAAACTGTGACTTTTTTGACATGGGAATGATTTTTTAAGATTGACAAACATCATATGTGTAATTCGTGGCACAATTGACTTCAATACATAATTCTTCCGAAATAAGGTCCCATGAGTCGGAAGTAGATGGGCGGGACTTCACCTCTCTGTAGGGACAGTTTATATCATTAAAGGAAAAAAAAACTAAAGCAGAAGATGACCCTCCCCTCAAAGCGCTCAGTTTATACGGCACTCACCTTTGTCCTTCTCCTGCTGTTGGGTAACTTTATTTAACTGCTCTGTGAGATCATGTATAATCTGCTCCTTCTTCAGCTTCTCTCGGGTTAGAACGGTGTTGAAGTTCGTCTGAAAAAACAAAACAAAAACCACATTTAGAGCTTTAAGGTTAACAGGCGTTTTTGTTACTACAGGGAGTTCAGCGTAATGATGGGGGATGTTTTTTAATTGCTATCGATGCCGATCAGCTGGCAGCTATTGGAGTTAAAATTGTTTTGTTGATTTTTATAGATTTTTTTGTTATACTGTTCCATGTCTGATCCCTTCACCATTTATTAAACCCAGTAACAAAACATAAACACATCTAAAATGTAATTATGTGGGCTCAATTGTTATTCCAAAATACAGTTATCACGGCTTGATTGTGTAATGTGTTGACGAAACAAAACTCTTCTCAGCTTCAGCTGTGAAGGGAGCGGTAACGGAGAGAACTCTAAAACCACCATAACAGCGCTTCAGAGAGCTCTTTGTAATCAATAAGTAGTAATAATAATAGCTTGGATTTATATAGTGCCTTTCATGAGACCCAAGGTCGCTTTACAAAGAAGAACAGGGGCAAAACAAACATAACAAAAACAAAAGGCAGTCAGACGGACAAAAACAACAAATAGATTAGGGGCCAAAGGCCTGAGTAACTATGTGACGAAACACTTTTGGCTGGATAAGAGCAAGTGAGCAATTTGAGAAAAGTAACTGAACAAATTCTGCTGCCCCTGGTGGATCTGTGTAAAGAAATCAGACCGACCAAGATGAGGAGGACTCCAATGAATGAAATATTGATCTGTTGATGTGTAATGGAAAACTTGAATTGAAGTGGCTGAGTGTCAATATCTATTAAACATTTAAGTACTCACTTCTATACTGTATTACATTGTCAATCCTCACTGTGCATAACGGTTATCAGGCACTGCTTGAATGGAGCTCAAAAGTGATCTATAGACACATATTGAGCTACCAGTGCACTTCTTTTAGACAAAGACATTATCTGAGAAAAGTACAGACCTGCTGCTCAGCGATTAGTGATGTCTTGAGGTTCTGCATCTCCTCATTCTTCCTCTTCTCCAGGAGCTCCATCTGAGACAGCAGGGAGGCCCTCTCCTGCTGCAGCCGCTCCTGCAGAGCAGAGTCCAGAGAGAGAGGGGCCCCGGTATCTGTGGGGCCCTCAGCCTGCAGCGGCATCCCTTCATTACTGAAAGGAGCACAACAAAAGAATAAAAAAAGGGATTTATATTATTTGGACAGGGAAACAAAGAGAATTAAGTTTACTCTTAATTAGCAGCAAATAAGATGGTTTACTTATCTAACCTCACATGTTTGTGTCATTTGAAATGCAAGGGGATTTAACTAATCCAAACTACATTCAGCTGTCACTTTATTTATATATGTGGGGTGGAGTCAAACATGTACCTTCTTGAGGATTGCGTCTCATGCAGCTCAGCCTCCAGCTGTTTGATTTCCTCCCTCAGTCTCTTCTCCATTTCCTCCTTCTGCTGCTCGATATCTTTAAAGGCTTCTTGTGATTGAACCTCAGACGCCTGTTCCTTTTCCAAATCTTTCTCCATTGCTTGTCTGACTTGCTCTAGTTGTTCGGACAGCAGGTTGTTTTCTGCCTGCAGATCGCCGATAACAGTCCTCAGCTCTTGCTCCTGGTCCTGGAAACTCCTGGCCCGCTTCTCTTGTTCTTCACTCAGAGCGGCCGCTTGCTGCCCGAGTTTCTGTTGCTGCTCGGCGTGGCTCTTCTCAGCTTCCTGGGTGCTGCGCTGCAGGGAGGCGAGCTCGTTGCGAACGCAGATGATCTCCTCGTCGTGTCTGTCCACCAGCTCTGAGATGCAGTGGTCCTTCTCATCCCTCATCATGCTCCTCAGCTCTGCTAGGCCCACTTCATGCTCCTCATTGTTTACATGAAGCTGTTGCTTTATGACTGCCAGCTCTTCACTGAGGACTGTAGTCGCAGCGTCTACCTGGGACTTCACAGCTTCCGCCTGCTGCGTCTTGGTCTCCTCGAATAAGAGCCTCTGCTCCTCTGTCTCCGACTCCTTGAGGGCGAGCTCCACCTCGACTTTGCAGCGGAGTTCTGCGAGCTCAGTAACACGAGCCTCCAGGTCCTCCATTTGGTGTTCCTTCTCTTTAAGTGCAGTCGCATGACGAGCAGCAGCCTCGCTTAACTTTGCACTATTTTCAGCAGCCAGGTGTTTCAGAGCCTCCTGGTTCACCTGGGTAAGGGTCTCCAGTTTGTCTGCATGTTCCTGCTTCATGTTGTCCTCCATCTCCTTTAAATGGGACTGCTCAACCACTTCCAACTCCTGCCGGATCTTCTGCTGGCTCCGTTCAATCTCAAAGTGCAGATTCTCCAGCTGGCTGGTCAGAGATTCTTTTGAAGCCGACAGCGTCTTGATGTCCTCGAATTGCTCCGCGATCATCTTCTCCAGGTTTTCGATCCTACCCGTTTGATTGCCCTCCGTTTCAACCCATCGCTCTTTCTCATTCTCGAGGCGAGTGAGATCTTTCTCTTTGCGCTCCATACGCCCTTCCAGCTCCAGCATGGCGTGCTGGACATCTCTGACAATATTCTGGTTCACTTGGTTTTCCTCCGTTAGTGTCTGAACCTGCTTCCCGAGCTCTTGTCTCAGGGAGAGAAGCTCGCTCTCGTGCTGCCCCTTTAGCTCCAGTTTGTGGATCTTGCAGATGTTGTCCACAATGTTGCGCACCTCTGTGGACATATTGATCAAAACAAAACCAAAGTCCTGCTGTTCCTTTAAAACCACGCCTCTCAAGTGATGGAGGTCATCCTTTACACTTCTAAAGTTGGAATGGGACTCCTCTGCAGCGGATCGGTACTTGTCAATTTCTTGTTTGAGGACAACGATCCTCGCGTTCTCCCTCTCCAGTATCGTGGTGTCCTGCATACGCTTGTTGTCGATAGCATTGATGACTGAAGAGTACAGCGACTCCCCCATCATCTCAGGACTGGTAGGGTCACTGGTTGGGTTTGGAGAGGTCAAGTTCTCTTCGATCACAAACTCGTTGACAGCGGACATGAAGTCAGATTCAGGGCTCTCTACTAGAGAGTCCAAGTCGAGGGAGCCCTGCTGCAGGACGGGGTCCATGTTCGGGTGGCCAATGGTTTCAAAGTCAAATGTTTGCGCATCGATGCTGTCTGGGGACAAGTCCTCCAGAGGAGCCGGGATGGGAACATGTAGGGGCTGGCAGCTGGGGCCCTGAAGGTTAAGAGAGGAAGGGGTTTTGGGGGATCTTGGTGTGGAGGACCCCGGCATGCTTCCAGACTGCGGGGTCAACACAGATGATCTCTGGCTGTAGGATGTCTGCAAAGACAGGGAAGATGAAGACATAGGGACAGAAAGGAAATACCAAACCACAAATAAATAACACCATGTAGAAGAACATGACCAGCCTATCCAAAGTTCTATTCACTGAGTAAACACAGATTACGTTTGTTGATGAAGCTGTTTTTACCCTTTGTTCATTTAGCAGGTCAGTAATAGTTTGAGACATCTCATCCACACTCTGTGCCGCTTTGACCAGCTGGTGAAGCGTCTCCACGTGCCGATTTAAGGGTTCAAAGTCACACATTGTGGGAACCCTGGAGGAAAAACTGTTAAATTAGGGATTACAAAAAGGTTATAGATTAATCTACAGAAATCATATGCATGAATGGAATCCAACCAAATGAATGTGATTCAAATATGGACACAAACTTCCAAATGTATGTTTTAATTTGTCATCTTAAAGGGCCCATGTCATGCTTTTCCGGTTATTACCCGTCCCCTTGTGTGTTAAGTAGCTTTTTCTGCTTATAAACGGTCTGCAAAGTCACAAAACCTCAAAGTACACCCTGTAGCAAGTACAACTCTAAAACAGAAAAGACCTCTCTATGCCGCCCCAGAACGCCTCGTTGGAGATTTCTCTTTTTCTTCCTGGGTACAGTGACGTATTTGGGTATAGTGACGTAACGTCCGCGGAGCCGTTACGTTAAGTCAGCGGATTGGTCCAGCAAATGGCGGATTTGGACCAATTCGTGGACTTCCTCACACACACACACACACACTCAATCTTTTCTCAGCTGCAGCTCTGCCGATTTCTCCTCCCTGAGACGGCGGGATGCGGCGAGGCTGCGAGTCTGTGTGTGAGCAAACTCCCAGCCAGGCTGCGGGTGTGTGTGTGCTCGCGCTGGTTTCGGGCTGGGTTTCGCTGTGTCTCGCTGTCTCGCAGACGGCCACTGGGCTCATAGGGAGGGGGGGCAGGAGCTCCAACAAGCCGTTTAGGACAGAGAGTGAATACACATACTATACAGAGATGCTGGATGAGAAACCAATGTGAGTTTGGAAAATCGCACAATGTAAATCTATTTTAGTAAAAAATTGGAATTATGATAGATTACTGTAGAAGTAGAAATGGCCATGACATGGGACCTTTAAGATAGTTCTAGTAGCGTTACATCACTGACAAGGTTATATCTAAAGTTAAGAAAGTATAAAGTCTTTGGACTCACAGAAGGAAAGGCTGAACTTCTGAAGGACAACATGATTTCAAGTACTGCAGGTCATCAACTGAGATGTCTGGAAGTTCGTCGTCAAACCTTCTGGGCTTTCGTGTCTATAAACAAAAGGAAGCAAAAGAAAAGACCATTTAAAATATAGTGGGGATAAAATACATGAGAATACCAAAGTGATCAAAATGCTCTTTGATTGTAGCTTACACAAAACGATGTTGGAGGCCATGAGTCGAGTCCTCTGAACAAACGATTTCTGAGGAAAGACTTCCCTGAAAGGAAACAAGTAAATAGATCAAACTCTGCTGCTGGTTGGATTTCATTTTCTACTTCAAAAGCAAACAGTGCTCTACAACGATAGATACTTACTAAAGAGTTTTCCAAAGGATTCCCTTTTGAACTTCTCCGCCTCGTACAGTCGTTTCCCATCCTTGACAAGTGCATAAGCCCACTGAAAAGATTGATAAACAAGATTTTAAGACAACAATGTAGTAATCTTCTTTTTGACAAGGTCTACTTAAAAATGTGTACTTTCTAATATAATGAAGCTGTGATAAGGAAATGTTCCCTTCCAAGGTTAAATTATTCAGAATATTCAGTTTTATTCCTGTTTAAAATTGTACAAAAAAATATCCCTACCAATACAAAAAATATGTACAGTATGGTCTCAAGAGGAGAATCTGTTCAAGACTCTAGCTTAATGTACCTGACAACTATAGTAAAAAACAAAACAGCCCAATAAAAAAAAGCACAAATGTACCGTAAATTGCATTACTGGCTTCCAACTATTTCCCCCTCTTACTGTGATTTAGCCACAGCCATACTAAGAGGAAGGACAGCAGCCATGATCAATTAAAGTTTAATATATATGCAACCTTCTACATTTTCAAACCGATGATAACGTTTTAGCCTTATGCTGATGCAATGGGTGCGGCCACCAAAATTGCAACTCCTAAACAACCACACATATACTCCTATCGCTAAATAGGAAGTCCCATGAGAAAGGTCTAGACCAGTTCCATTAATGAAAAAGATACAGGACCACAATCCCATTTTATTTTGTGAGCACAGGCGCATATTATCACCAATTAAAGCATAAAACACACCAGAAAACTACACATTCAGTGATGCAAAAGAGCTCACCTCTTTGAATCACTTTGTCTGAATGGCATTTAGTACTAACCTCTCTGTAGTGGCGCATAAACATTTTTCTCCTGACAACCTCCACCACCGCCAAGCAGTACATCTGGGGCACAGTGCTGAGGGCCTCCACCACCCTCACTCTTTCCATCAACTCCGTCAGAAGTCTGAGTAGAGCCTGAAGCTTCTCCGCATCCTGGTCCGCATGAAGCATCACGTAACAGCACCATCTAAAGCAAAATCGTAGGCACCGTTAAAACTGTAAACATGGCTCTCTTGATTAAAACCAGTTCAATGAAATAGAACAATCCAAAAGGCATATGTGAATATATCTTTGAACTATGAAACAAACACATCGAGGAAGTGGTTTATGGTTTTACTTGAGTCGGACTTGAAGGTTGTTTGCAAGTTCTTGTTTGGCAGTGGTACACTTCTTCTTAATGTCTAGCAGCTTCCTGTGGTTGTTGAGCATGATCATCAGCTGGTTGGTGTGACTCAGACACAGGTCAGGCAGAACAGATGTGTCCTTCAGGTTTTCAGCACGCTTCTGGTTGGCCAAAAATCCCTGCAAGAGATAATATGGAAGCAAAATTGATAACGAATGAAGAACTCAGAAAGTAATTTGACAGTGTTTATCTGTTCACGTACCTGAGCGAGTTCTTTCTGTTCATTCACCAACTTCTTACAGCTTGCAATCATTTGGTCAAGAGCGTACAACCTGTCCTCGAGCCCCTTGATGGTTTTCATGTTTTGATTATCTAGCTTGGCAATTGTGTCACGACAATCTGTCAGGAATGGTTGAATTATCCGTGGATCAAGCTGAAAGGAATAATATTTGAGTAAAGACTTGGGACTTTTTCAGACAAAATTAACAATGACACATTTGTAACACTATTATGATGACATGTCTATTTTTACATCTGTGACTCACCCTATTGATGGAGTCAAAGCATTTCCTCACAACAGATTCCACATCATTGGGTCGGTCTTGTACGTTGATCCAGTCTAATAGTGTGACATTGAAGCATGACGGGTTGGTAAGCTCTGCATCATCATCATCCTCATCCTCATCATCTAATAGCGCAGATCTAAGCCCACCACTGTCAGTCATTTCATTTGTTTCCTGGTCTCCAGTTGGCTGACTTGGAGCAGAGTTGAATGTTGATGGCTTGGGGGGCCGCTGTGCATCAGTTGGGCCGAGCACAGACTCTGTGGATTTCTCTTCCTCCGTCTCATCTGAATCCTTTCCTGGGGTTGAGCTGGACTTCTCCATGCTCTCTTTGTAACTGTGTCTTGTTAAACATTCCAGCAGAGGTATTCTCGCCATGACAGAAACTGATGTCCCTAACCTGCAATCGAAAAATTATGTGCATCAAGACATAGTTCATCACGCCCATTTCCTTTGAGCTGATATAAACCATAACTGGAATGTATTAATTGTTATTTCCTTCTTTTAATTGAAGTAAGATTTTGATATAATACCAAGTGGTAATTCTAAGCAAATGCGATAACTTGTATTTAAAGTGCAACACTGTTGAATGAGATTCTAAAAGTATGAAATATAATTTACACTTACTTTGAAAGTTTAACCTTAATTTGTTCCAAGTCATGTTGATAATTTACGTATGAAGTGTCAAACTTCACGAGCAACTTCTGATAAGACAGAGTGCAATCGTCCAGATTAGCCATGATGGCAGCCCAGCCTTGGTGTTGAAGGTGTTCATCATGAACCAATCGTTCACAGAAAGAGCAAAGCTTCTTGGCAACTTCAAACATTTCCTGCAAAACAAATAACAAAGTCAGGTCAAGTAAGGAGCATTCCATAGTTAAAGGGTTATATACAAGGATTGTATGTGTTTATCTCATAAAGGTGGTGCACATGACAGGCAAACATTGCAGAGCAGCTTCATAAAATAAATAACTACCAGAGCAAGTTGTGTTCGTGATGCAACAGTGTGAAAGACAGCTGGCATCAGTAGAGATTCTTCCACCTTAACCTGAATCTCACTCTCAATCGAGAAGGTGGTCTTAGGGATCGTTGGATCCCTGTCACACAAGATCATCTCTTTGTTGAACAGGAATATAGGGTTTGTTTCCTAAAGACCAACATAAAAACATTAGTAATCAGGCAGGTTTTCACATGTGCAACCTGTAAATCTTTAAGGCAAACAAAACAATCTGTACTACATTCATTGTATACACTTACAGTGCCAGCACTGTAACTGCAGACCCGCCTCTCTGCAGCCATACAGTCCCCTCCATTGACAACAAGGACTTGATGTTGGATTGCGATCTTATATTTGGCTTGGATGGCATGTTTAAGCTCCAGTACACTGAGACAACAGAAAAATTGATTTAAGTCACAACAGTCAAGACGTACCGACCACCATTTCTGACTAATATTGGTAAAATGCTCTCTTACGTTTGGACAGCAAGATCAGTGTCAAATGTCAATGTGCTGCCATTGTTGACCTGGAACACATACAACTTCATGTTGAATCTCCCAGAGTTCTTCGCATTTGCCTATCTCGCTCATTTAGTCATACAAGGCCAACCTGTGAAAAAAAACACAAACATAAACACGAGATATCTTGTAAAATCCTGTTTTACTTTTTACAGTTTCTATTAAGTTTTCCTTGCTACCATTTAATGAGTTTTGCTGAGCCGTGGTGCTGCCAACCACAATGAGATAAAGCTAAGTTGATTGATACCTTTGTTGTACATATGTGTATAATTACGTTTACGGATATAATTACCGAAGTCTCCTTCCTTACATATTTTAAACATCATATCACGAAAGCACATGTCGTAATATTCCCCCAAACGTGTAAAGTACATGCAATCTCGTGTCTACTGAACAACTAGCTTAGTTAGCTGAGTCACCATGTCGTTGGTTACTGAAAACAGTCAAGTTTTAACATCCAATAAGAAGTCACGTATGTTGGTCTATTGCAAAACAAAGGCATACTTTCAAGACAGAAGCACATCGTTGACATGTGCTGATGTATATCTGGTGAGACGTCTACGGTGATAAAATACCGAGTTATACAAATAACAGAACAGAGTTAACGCTTATCAACCACCAAACGTTAACTGTTTATGTTTACCAGCTAAGTTGCTATCCCAGTCACTGACAATGAGTGGATGTTGGTTAGCACATCGCCGTTAATAATTATGTGCACGTCTGCAGACCTTGTATCTATAAGGGTCACTAGAGTCCAAATGTTTACTGTTAATAGGAGTGAAAATACGGACACTTATCTACCCTAGAGGCCTCCGGTTAGTCATGGTTACAGTGTCAAAGAAGGGGCCACCAGCAGCTACATGGCCAATAACAACCCGCAGACGAAGCTAACTGGCTACTAGCTAACACAGCTGTCAGGCTAGCGCAGGATTCCCAACGTCGATTAATTTGACAAATGTAATAAGATTAGCCAAAATAGCCAACATCATCTGCGAACACTTATATCGGTACAATGATGACATTCTGCATTGAATTAATTAAATTAATGATTTCGTTGTCCTTACCTTACTTTGCTCGCATCTCACTGTTCTTGGTCTCCACCTCTCCTAGGCGATACGGTTAGCTAAAAAGCTAGCAACAGAGCTAGCTAGCTAACCTGTTAAGCTTGGTATACATAGAGCTAGTTTAGCAAGCCACTTGGCTACCGTTAGCCAGACTACACAAGATTAAAATAATGTGTCATCCATGGCTGATTGTACGGATTCACTTTATGGATGTGAAAGATATATCCAATTTGACAAACTACAGCCGAGATGATGTAACAACGGGCAAAACCACCAGTTGTTTATCTCAGGTAGCTAACTACGCTAACACCCTCTCAGTCTGTTTTGTTGTTGTCATCTGCTGATGGGCGTTACGTAGACGATCCACCCACCCGAAACCCAGTGTAACACAGCTATTTTGCAAACTAAATTAACTAACTACTCATATATAAATATACAAAAATGTTAACATATTTGTTAAGTACCGTATATTAAATGCTGAATGTTTATATGCATCCAAAGTTTTAAGTTTGTACCAGAGTCTAATAAAAAAGAAAATGTTTACATTTGAATATAACTATTACAAATTACGTTTTTGCCTCATTCACTTCATTAAGCATAAATAATAACATTATTGCATATATGACCATAATTAAATTAGAATAATGTAATTACATATTACATGTTTAATTAAACAATTGTAATGTTAATAGGCTATATATTTTAAAACATTCCTTTATTTATTCCCAAATATTTACTGGCTTGCCATAACATTGCTTTCAGTTGTCTTTTTAAATCATAGGAATGCAGAGACAGAATCAGATAAAATCTATTATTTTACATTTTATTTACCATAATACAGTTTATATTAAGTGTTTTACATACAGACGTATTCTTAGTCAAAGTGTTTGTGTTGCATACAAGACATATAAACCTACTATGATTCATTAGTTAATAAAAGATGTGCACACTAGAGAATAAGTTCAAAAGATCCGGCTCTTCAAACTGTGTCGAGTTTCTCATCTGAATGTGCTTTCGTCACTTGACTTCAAGGTGTATTCTGGGAAATTAAAGGGAAAAAAACGCTGTCGAGTGTTTTGCTGCAACATGAGAAGGGGTGTGGTTAAGGCCAGGCTGCAGTGTGTGGACGATCCTATTATGCTGCAGAGAGGAGGTAGTTTAGGGGTTGTTTTGCATTAAAGGTGTTTTTTTTAATTATACGTTTTTCATTGTCATATAACACATGTTTTTAGGGATTCGAAGACAAACAGTAACAAAAATACATATAAAATCACCCCAAGTTACAGCAACTGATTTTCAATATCTGAGTGGAACCACTAAGGTTCAAGGTTCTTTATTTGGTATATAAGGAAGGTATTAATGCAACTAAACTTTTCTTACATCCCCCCAAACAAACATTAATACTGTTTTTGTTATGGTCCTTTAGGTGGCTATTGGCATGTCTTGCATCGAGCCCCTGAGTTGATTTGATTTTACCTGATATGATTATTGCAGACCACAATTAATGGACTGCTGTAATTCATCCTAATTTGAATCGCAACCTTTGACAGCAACCTTTTTAGAAATACAAATACAAATATGATTGCTAACAAGTGGATAAAAAACGAAAAGCCCCACTCCCCAAATGTGTCGTGACATAAGTTGAATGATAAAAATGATGCCTTTACCTCCAGTACAACAGCAAAGGTATAGGGCTAATAACCTTTTCATGTATGATATGTATTTATTCATTTTTTCCTAGACCTTAGGAAAGACCTTTATTGTTTGTTTTTACTGCTTTTTATTCAATTCTACCGTGTTGTGTACTGTTTTATATTGTTCCATGCTCACTGCTTGTAGCACTTCGGGATTTGAACTCAAATATGAAGTGCGTTATAAATGAAACCCATTATTATTATTATTATTATTATTTGTTGTTTTTTTATTATTTGCCATTTAGATAAACTGACCCTTAAATCTTTGTAATGTTTTATTATACAAACGTCCAGTAGAAGTCACTGTTGTGCAATCAATTATTTCACCCAACACATCAAATGGAAACAAATGGGTGTTACACTTTTCTTTATCTTCTTATTACCCCTCACACCACCATATATCACTTCAGTACTAAATGTTTTACCTACAGTAAACTCTTGTAAAGTAAATGAAGTCATTGTACAAGAGGTCACTGTAACCCTTAGAAAGGCCTGTGTTGTAACCATACAGTAGACTGGGTTGTAACCTTGAGCTGCACTGCACTATTGTAAATAGGAAGCAGTTCTTTAACCGGGGGGTCAGGGTTTAAAATCCCAAACAGAGCTTGTTTAATGAATGTGGGAATCAAAAATGCCAAAATAACCATAAGGTATTATTATTACCCCATATAAGCACATATATTGATAAACTACATGGTATATGTGCAAGTGCTAGTGTGTCTATTTGTTGTCATTCCCGGACATGGAATTGTATGGTATGTTATCCTATTTAGTGACGTATGTCTGTCAGTTATAGACCTCAGCGATGTCTGACTCTCTTTGGGACCTATTTAAAATGTTTTAACACTGTAACACAACTACAGAAATCCGACAGTAATGCATCATTTTCTGAAACAAGCATATTCAAATTAAATGAAATATCTATATAAGCATTTTTCACAAACAAAGTTTTAGTTGTTAAAGGTGCAGGGTCTCCAGGAACCCCAAACAGCAACATTGGGGTTACCTTCTTGTATGTCCCCACATTTTCTCCCAACTCAGTGTTAATTTCTAGAATTGTACGAACTAAAACGAGACACTATCAGTAGACAAACATGCAATGCAATCTGTGTTGAGTATCATTTCCCAAGGTCATTTAGAGTTTTTTAATTTGGGTGGGAAAAAAGAATGCCTTAACCATTTGAAAATATAAGTAACTTGAAAAATAATAGGATAAGTAATTGAAAAGGTTATATATATATATATTGCAAGAATAGAAATTGAAGTTGTAGTGAGCAATAGAAAAGAGAGAGGAGCTGAAACAGCCAGCGGCGTTACTGGCCTGATCCAGACGCAGCTATCTGAAATCTCTGCGAGGCCTGGGCTTATGAAGGCCAGTGGCTCTCTGTGCCGCTCTGGTTACATCTTATATACTGTCTCTGGTTGCATCCTTTGATGGTAGTTTAAACTAATGTGTCTGGATTGCGGGCTAGAGTGCTCAAACGCTAAAGAGAATCAATCGGGACTCATTCCTTCCTACTGCAGTTAGTGCAGTTTAACATGATGCTGTCTCTAATGTGACTCAATCAGTATGCCCTCAGACATAATTGAAACAATGTTTTGTTTAACTTCATTAAGAAACCCTTTTTACTTTCATACATTCCTGTCTGGCATGATGTTTGTAATTTATGAAATAATAGTAGTTATGTGTTATGCGTTACGAGACATGTTAACGGAGTGTTCACCTTGAATGTCCTTTGAAAACAGATCACTTCACTATGTGTTTGTATGTGAATGTAAGAGAATTGCCTTCTGTTCAACTGATGCTCAAAAAATAACTTCAGCTATATCTAATGAGTATACAACTCAAAAGTAAATGGGGTGTCAATAACATCAGCTTTAGATTATTTTTCAATTTCACCATTAACATTACTTTGTATGTAGTTATTGAGATGCCAAATGAGTGACAGGACTTGCCCTATACAAATAATTGCCTGTAAGTAAAAGTTAATGGCCATGGTTTTACCTTTTGGCCTGTTTATCCTTTATTTAAACTGAAAGTATTGTGGGGGTCAAGATTTACCCAGCAAGAAAGAAGAAACAAAAAGAAACAAACTAAATACATTTTAAAATTTCAAATGGTATGAGAGATGTTGAGTTGAAACCCAGACAGGAGACTCAACTCATGAGTAATTATAAGAAAAAAGAAACGGTGTGTCATTGTTTGAATTATGTCTGACTACTGTGGGTGTCAATGACGTACAAGAGTTCAAATGAGGGGTAAGGGGGCACAATTGATATAATTATTATACATTTAATAATTATATAGTGCTTTTGTATATGATTTCACTGCCTTATTTGTCCTAAATAAGCACAGACACCTTCATAATAAATAAATAAGATGATCAAATTCAAGTTGAAATATAACTCCTTCCTGCTGTCCTCAAGCAGCATCATAACCACAAGAGTCCATTGCTCAGCTGCCTCTGTGCATTTTAAGTTGTGGTTTTTCATCTGATCAATACAAATGGTATTTCACTTCATTCAGTTTGCATACTACATATTGCCAGAATATGTTTTTCTCGAGTCTTCCACGGTTGATGGATACATTCAAAATGATGAGACCTGCTCCAAATTATCTACAGTAAAGCCTTGCAATCTGGGTCTGTTTAATAATGACACATGTTTTAAAGACTAACCTAATGCCGCAATGATTTATCAAGATAAAGAGAAAAATCAGCCAGAAGATTCAGACTTAATGCTCTGCAAGTTGAGAATCAATAATTCAGACAGGTTTAATACATGTTGGCTCTCTCTCTCTCATTATTTTCTCTCTGTGCCTCAGTGAAACTGCTCTGGTATTCATGGAGCCTCCCAGTGTCCGGGGGCAGTTCTCAGAGGCTCCGCAGATCATTTGGATCAAGACCCCAAATGAGGCAATTGGGAGATACTATGCTCGAAAAGGTTAGGTCATTATGCAGTGCTGTGAAACAGACTCAAACTGACATTTAACTTATTTCATATAATGACATTTATTTAAACAAAAAAAGAAAGATAAGATGAAGTGTTAATCGTAATTAATCACAAAGTGTTTACTCTCGTTTTCTTTCTGTAAGTGTTTGATGTAGATTTGTGCTTTCACTTGTAAATGACTCTGGACATTATGTATTTAAATAATGTCTGAAAAAACAATTAAAATGACATTTATTCGCCTTCAATAACATTTTGGCCATCATCAAATCATGTCTGATTTATACACTGCTGTGAGAAATGACTTATTACATAAAACTGAGTTTAGTTTAGTGTATTTGATATGGACATCACAGTAGCATTAGAATTGTACCTTACATGTATTGACAAGAAGCAGATGTGCTAGTGTTTTGTGATTGTAGTGAAACTCTAATAGAATAGAATATAACTGTTCACTGGAGGATTTTTAGAAAAGAAGTTCAAGTAGAAAACACACATACAAAAAAGTAAGATCAATAAATACATCCACAGAGATACATTCATAAAATACAGACATGTCTGCAGTATTAGGTGTGAAAACAATGTTGTTTACCTTAGTGTACATATGGCTTGTTTTACACTTGCTGATATAACAACACGTTGGTCAGCCACTTGCCAAAAAAGTGGAGCCCTGCAGGCGACTCTTGTGTCACTTAGCTAGTTATGTAATAAAAAATGGCTGTGCCAACATCATCATGTGCCAATACATCCTAAATGAGCCAGATAATTAACTACATCATTCATGATAAGTGCAGAGAGCAGGAAACTCTGAGTAAGGCCTACAAGTTGCACATGATCAGTTACGTGAAGTTGTTTGAGATCCAACCATTTCTTCTTCTGCTTCCTGCTGCTATATATTTATCAGAAGAGCTCACCAACAGGCAGGTAATTATTATGCAAATTGATAATAAACAAAACATTGCTGTGAAATGAACTGGAGAGTGACAAAATCTCTACAGCCAGATTAAACAATCATCTCTGCTTATAAATGTTGTTTGCACTAAAATGGAGTGCAACATGATGAGCATGGTAATGGGTTTGGAAGGGGAAGTTCCTAATTTGGACAACAGGTGGTGGCAGAAGGCTGAAGATAACGCTCACAACGTGAAGTGTTTTGCAGAAATGGCTTATTGTTACATAAAGATAGGAAAATATGTCTCTTCAGATTTAGACAATGTTTTAAAAAGTCACGCCGAGAGCATTAAAAAGCTGGCAAACAGCTACGTAACAGTGGCTCCGCAGGATTTGAGTAAATCTCCCTTGCACCTGGGGAAGCACAAAATAAAGACACAGAAATAAAGACACAGAAATAAAGGCACGACATCTGCCATTACCTCATGACGTTAACGATGATAATTCTCAAAACAGCAGGTGCTTCATGCTACTGAATGTGTAATTTCTCAGAAGTGACCCTGCTGCTGTATTGAAGAATAAAAAGTGATGTGTCATATTGCAGCTGTTCGGAGATGTGCATCATCATCCATGCTGTCACAACGGGTTTGGTAACATAACAGAGCAGATCATTAAATAAATATACAAAAGAAAAACAGACTTTCACAAGCATTACATTCAGTTTATACATAGCAGCCATTTGAAAGTAGGAAACTATTGCCTATTATTGCTTAATATAACAGCTTTTAAAAACTCAAAAGAAAATGCTAAAATTAGTATCTTCTGAATCATCTTTGAGTAAGTCCCATGGTCAACACACTGATGAAAACCAGTTAGATTGAAGCTGTTTTTCGAACTGTAATACTGGGAGGAAAAATAATAACAAAGTATTATTGCCCTTTGTGATATAGGCGTGGGAGAAAATAGCCTCACTGCTCAGGCTGCCTGTGAGTTCAGGAGCCATAATACTCTTTTTCCCCCAATGATTATATTTAAATTTCTTTTTTTATATATAACTTTATCATCTTTGCACAGTTTTCTTTCCTGCAACAAAGAATGCGAGACACTTTACCTGAGAGTATAATACAGACACATGATAGAATACATTAATGTCTTTTGTCCCTTTGTTTGATCAGACATTATCTGCAACACCACATGCTGCAACAGGACAGCTCCGACTGACTGTCACAGTCATCTGGCCTTGAACAGCTGTTGTAGTGATGTGCATTCAAACCAGCAGGTGGCTCTGTATCTTCTTCTTTTTTTTTTTAAGTAAAGGAAGATTCATTAAGAACCATATCACACCACTTTAATAAGAGTCATTACTGCAAGAAATGTTAAACATGCAGGGATTTTTTTATGCAGGATGCTTTGGTGGAAAAGGTTTGGCCTAACATGACACCAGTGTGCAATACAGAATAAGACTCCCCTATATGCATGCCTTCTTGTGGTTTGCCCAATGTAATTTTACTTATCCTGACCATGATTTCTTAATTGAATACAATTCTACACATGTGAGTCAAAAATATAAACAGTGTTTTGCCATTGTTGTGTCATCTGTTGAATCTGACATCCATCAGTTTTTAAATATTAAGTAGAACATAAACATATACTATTTTAGAGTTATAAGGGGATACACATGTGTCATAATTGATATTATTGCAAATAAATCCCTAAACAAATAGCATATTGTGAGTGTCTGCGCGTCCACGTGCGCGTGCACGTACGAGTGAAAGTGTGGGCCTACAGATGAAATACAAGCTTTTTGTTTTAATCGAGACAATAACAGCTACAAGCAACGGATGATATTCCCAAAATTATTTCATATACATGTATATCTTGCAGTAGTCATTTTTGTGTGGTTGCATAACTGTCAGGTAGGTTATTATAATGATGTGCACGTTGCGATTTTCTCCCCCTCCACCAAATCCAATCACACCCTCCCCCATCTCAAGTACAATTACGTGTTGGGTGACGTTTCAGCATGCGGAGGAGGGCGCTGGGCAGGGACCACTTGGACCAAGGAAGACTAAACGCTATTTCATTTCAGCGCAGAAACAACGCATTGAAGGCAGTGGACCAGGGCGCCGTGCTGAAGCCAAGCCCATTGTCTCCTTCAAACAGAGCAACTAAGGAAAACGGCTTTCACCAACACAGCGGTGCAGCCCACAGAGGAGTGTCCAAGTGGTAGGCATTGCGGGTTTGTAAGCCACATAACAAAAAGGGCCGTGGACAGATCTGGCCAAAAAACGGAAAATGAATCACAGTCAAGTTGTAATAATATGAGCAAGAGCCTCGTTTTGTTGCAATTGGTGAACAACTATTGATGCTTCTGCGCCGATCGTTTTCAACACCATCATTTCGCGCGGACTTCTTTTGTTCGCATCGCTCGAATCCCAAATTCTAGTCTTCATATTTGTGTTAAGAAAGAGAAGAGTTAGTCGCTCCTAAAAAACAAGATGAATTTCCAGTCGAGCGTCCCAGGGTCCGGTCTCTCGCAGCAGTCCCAGCCAGCCATGCCCACTCCAGGCACGGTCCCGGCGCCAGTCCCCGTCCCGGTGCCCCAGTCCATCCCGTCCCAGTTCGGATCCGGATCGTCTGCAAGCTCAGGGGCTGGACAGTTCGGGTCGGGGACTGTTTCTGGCCAGGGTTCCCAAGCCGGCTCAGCGGGCTCGCAGTTTGTTTTGTCCAACTCAGCGGCCATCAGGGCAGAGATCCATCGGTTCGAGTCTGTCCACCCGAACATTTACGCGATCTACGACCTGATCGAGCGCATCGATGACCTGGCCCTGCAGAACCAGATCCGAGAGCATGTAATCTCCATTGAAGGTGAGTAGGGGGATGATGACGTCACCAACGAATCGACGACTGAATTAGTTGCCAACTAATTTGGTAATCGATTTTAATCGATTAAGTCGATTAGTTGTTGCACCCCTACTTCTAATAATAATAATAATAATAAAGCATTTATTTTATATAGGCGACTTTCAAGGCTCTCAAGGTCGCCGCATTCCCTCTTTTATGTACACATTGTCATGGGCGCAAAGCACAGTGTCAACAATCACACTTTGAGGCTGTGGCAGTTGGGGGCGTAGCCGATTTCATAGTCCTGCTCAATAAGGGAATTGCCTCCATACACTGCAGTGTTAACAATAGGATGTTCAATTGCATTCACAAGAGGCAGTCTGTGCGATTGTGTGACTGTTACTGCTGTTCAATGGCATGTGCCAAAGGAAACGCTTCAAATGCACTACAGTCTGACCCTATTTTTTTTATTTGAACCCATGTCAGTGGAGAAGAGGCAGAAAATGCTAAGTCACATGTTGCATCAAACTAATTATTGCTCTGAACAATGCTGAGGCACACACAGTATTGTTACACAGGGTGCAGGAGAGAATAAATGATGTGCTAGTAGAGATGATGGATATCTTTGAGTGTGTTGGAAAGCCATCACCGGGTATATTTTTCACAAACTGGAGATCAAGTCCAAATGTTATTATCTGACCCGGAAAGGATGACAGTGAGTGTAAACCAGCTACCGCAGCTTGTCAAATACAAGTGATGATGATGCACTGTCAAGATGTGAACAGCTTCAATTATGGTGGTGGTTTCTCATGTGTTTCTCCCTGCTACTTACCCGCCCATGTATCCAATCGACAGTGGCTGTGTGACACAGCAGTCAGTGGACTGTCCATCAAAGGGAGCTGTCAGGGGTCTTGGGGAGTATTACAGCAACGGTCTGAATGTACATGTTTGCACCACTTGCTCTAATACTGTCTTTGGTAGCATTATCTTGATCCAAACACACACACAAATGGGGAAAAAAAGGACAATAATGGCAGTTTATCTTAAAAGCAGTAACCGTTATAATTCAGCAACATGTTTAGTTGTCAATTATGCTTCAAAAATTAAGTTTCAATAACATTAGCTTTTTGACACAGATTATGAGTTTTCAGTGAGAGGGATATTGTAATGGAATCGCTTCAACGGTTAAGTATTTTAGTTGTGACGAGTACAATTTAAGCATTTCATTAATTCAGGGTGATGCAGGTAGAGCATGCCAATGGCCAAGATTAATCAGACGTGTGGTTAGATGCTTTCAAAAAAGACAGCGCAACTTTATGAAAGATATGGACATGTTGTCATTATTGACAAAACAATTCAAAATAACTATCAAGAGACAGAAGATCTCATCATTATTATAAGAAATCTGATGCGTAGTCAACACTGAACATGCTTTAGGATGTTCCATGTTTCTTGCAAATGGCACAGCAGACAGGGATATATATATATATTTGTTATCCTTGATTAGCTGTTGTTAATTCCTCGATAATATTTCTGAGTTTTGAAAATTCCTTCAACACGTTAACTCATCATAATAATGACCACACAATAAAACCTGAAGCAGAGGGTTGAGCAGTCTTCATAAGTTTAAAATGGATCCAAATAAAAGATGAAATTCACCCTTGTGTGAAAACAAGCAACAACTGGTGGGCCCTGTGGTGTCTCAGCTGGACCTTTTGAGGAACGGATGATTCCCCTCTTTTATGATGCCTTTGGGATTGTTGCATAATTTGCTCAATAAAGGCATGTCTTTATTCTGTATCTTGATAAGACCACACTGGAGCCTTTTGTGAGTTAACTCTTAAATGTACCTTTTAAAAACAGAAAGGTCGTTGTTTGCCTTTTAAAAAATCTGTAAAATATGAGCAAACATTTGAACTCAAGGCGGACTCCTCCCTCAGCAACCAATGTTGATGTCATAGACAAATAAAAGTAGTTTTAGGAGGGATTTTGTGGTGTTATACTTTACTATTAAGGCCACTGTATCTTTGTATTGTTCTCAAAACACAACATATACTGCATTAATTTAAATAAAATCTTACTTTAAGTTTCTCCCTGACTGGACATTAGTCCAAATAAAAACTAGCAAGCCCCTGCTTTCTAAAGTGCTGCATGCTAAACCTGATTCTTATTGTTGATGTTTGAAATACGAAACCTCTCAGTAGGATATCCCATCATCTGTATTTGTAAAGGTATCCTGGGGAATAGATACAATACTGGGATAGTTGTGGCACTGTGTCCACACCTGCAGGCTTATACAAAATATTACAATTGGGAAATGTTTAACCCAAAGCAAAAATCCACTGCTAAACAACAAAACAGCAGAAATGCAAAGTATTCGCCCTGTAATCGTTTATTCATGGTTCAGTGCAAGACATTGTTAGCCTGCATGGTGTAAACTTTGACGTTATGTGTATGAAGAAAGGCAGTGAATTGATATTTCTAAGCATACACTGTAATGTCAGAAAGCATAACAGATTTGGATGTCCTCTCGGGGAAAAATAAACCCATTGCTTTAGCTTTGATGTACATTCTGGTACGTTTTCATGCTGTTAAATTAGATGCAGTTGCCTTAATTACGGTAACTTCAAGAGGCTTTGAAGAGCCGCAACAGGAGACATTGGCCGTCTTGTCTTCACCTGCTCAGAGGAACTGCAGAGCTGTTCCTCTTCAATCTTGCATCCTTGCAGAGTCTGTTGCTAAGGAACCAGTGGCTCATGAATTTAGCTGGAAATGTTGAAGAAAGAATGAATATAAATTACAGTCCTTACAAAATGTATTCCTATTATTACTAAGGTTTCCCTTCTTGTTTTGTGGATTAATAATCCCTTAACATAATGATGACAAGAAATGTGTTTTTTTGTATATTGTTATTTTACAGTGCTGCTTGGTTTCTGTACTAATTCATATGATCATTTCCAAATATTATTTTTTCTATTCGCTTCATATTATTAGACTAATATTTGTGAATACTGGACAGAAGATAAAGCTAATCTAAATTATACAAGTGTGTAATTGATGATAAACTGCAAGAGTGACCAGGACAGGAAATGTGCAAGCAAAATGGCATTGCCCAGAATATAGAGTAGAGCTAAGTGGTTGGCAAGTGGATTCACTTAAAGTCTTGAAGATGTTTCAGTACTAATCCAAGAGGCTTGGGTAAGCATGGCTGGGTAATCTGTTTGGGGCTCCAGGGCAAAAACTTACTTTTGGGCCTATTTTCTCCAATTTTTCAAAAGGTACAGTGTACACGCAAACACACACACACACACACACACACACACACACACACACACACACACACACACACACACACACTACACACACACACACACACACACACACACACACACACACACACACACACACACACACACACACACACACACACACACACACACACACACACACACACACACACACACACACACACACACGAGATGGCAGCTTGCGTACATTATTTGCACAGAGCCCTGGAAGCCAATCAGTCCTCCTATCCAGGAAT
>NW_011357795.1:258744-267271 GCF_000735185.1 Notothenia coriiceps | reverse complement strand
AGCTAAGCAACCACTGCAGTAGTGTACCAAAAACAAGATGGTGGGACAATTTGAGGGTTTTCAATAGGCGGAGAAATAAATACCCATGTCCCTCTGTAAATTTTGTATACAGTATACATATAACGGATGTATTTGTAATATAGCGTCAGAATCACAGCGGTTGAGGCAAAGATTATAACGTTATACTGATGTTTTTACGTCAGATATTACATAAAAGCTAGAAGGGTTAAGTCTGCTCTCTAGAGAGGGGGCGGACGAACGCTCCCCGCCGTCAAATGTGTGTGTGCGTCCCTACCGCCGTCTCCTTGCGCGAGGAAACTCTCACACCGAATTTGAAATCGGCAGAGCTAACCTGTTACGAGCAAATGGGTTTTCACGTTATTGTGCAAAAGTATATTCCCCGCCAATTGATTGGCTCGTTAAACACAGATTTGTAAATCGTTTTGCACGTGGTGTAAGTCTGCCTTCCTTACGTGGTCCAAGCTGACAGAAGATCTGTCCGAGCATTGGGGCCAGGTGGCTCATTGCAAAGGTGCAAAGTCCACAATACATACGATCGGTCGTTGTGTGAGTTGCCAACTAATTTGGTAATCGATTTTAATCGATTAAGTCGATTAGTTGTTGCACCCCTACTTCTCAATATGTCAATTTCTTCACAGGAAGCTTTAAAAATAACATAATATGATATCCCCATCTTTAGAAAGCCAACTGATAAAAACAATCTTGTGAAGTGAACGTTATCTTTCAACACTTCTAAAGATTTTACAGAAGACATTTGTATTTTCTATTAAGATGGACTGACTTTAGTCGGACCAGTTGTTCTGCAATTTGGACACGTTTTCGGCAGTTTTGGCAACGGCCTGATGATATCTGCTTCATTTTCAGAGCAGGTTAAGCCAACTGTCTTTTATCAATTATCGGAAAAACATTCATATTTGAAATGATAAAGGGTTGAGATCAAGTTTGACTTAAGAAATTGTAAATCTAAATTTGATATCGGTGATTGGCAAAATGTTTTATTCAGTAAAGTACATTTTGAGAGATTGCACGCATAAATCATTCATTTATTTATCTATTAACTCAACTGCAAAACAGCGCTTTATAACTGAAGCTGTGTTTTATATGCTACATTTCTAATGTGAATTCCAGCAAATATTTTTCAATAATTCCCAGAGCTTTTGTTTGGACAAAATGAATTTATACTGGGGACATGTCTCCACCACTTTCAGAAATTGCCAATTTTGTCCCCACCTCTTTGCATTAAGGTAATTTGTTAATATGCCTAATCTTTTGTTTTGGTTTCCAAAATGGATGGTGCTGCGAGGAACTCTGGATGAGTTTGTTAGGGACTGGTCCCCAATTGCACCGTACATGCACCGAATGGTCAAGTGTTATAGCTGTGGGCTTAAATATAACATAATAAGTAAGTACTCACACATGAGAGAGTACTAGGTTACTACTGCTGCGGTTTGTTTGTTTTAGTGTTTTATCACGTTTTGTTGTGTTGTCCTTAATGTTTTATCGTCTCACCTTGTAACTTCTGAAAATAAAATAAAAAATATTGAAAGAGAAGATAATTTGTTAATAATATTCTGAAAATAGTGTGCACAAAGAATTGTAAACTTATTTTGCACAAGAGAACATGTTCAACCTCGAGGACTGTTCACACTTTTTGGGTGTATTTCTGCAAGTGGAGCAATATGGACACGTTTAATATTAGTAACAATTTAATAGAGAATAGTAAAGCAATTGTTGTTCCTGTTAATCATAGCTTAGTTACTTGCCCTAGTTGTCCAAAAAAGTAATGTATGTTTGCGGGGGGTGCGTAATGCAGTAGTGTTTTTTTTTATCTGAAAAAAGTTTCCTCACCACTTTTTCTAACAAAGTGCCTGTACAGCAGTATAATCAGTATTACTACATTAAAAGTGTGACATGCGAGATACGGGACAGATGTCGGTTGTGGATACAATCACCTGTGACGGCAAGAGAAGAAGCGGAGGTGCTGGTGGGTGTCAGGGCTCGCCCCTCCAGGGAGAATAAGCAGTCTGCCCCAGCCTCATTCTTAACCATCACATCGGGACCGCTCAGAGATACCGGACCACAAATCCCAAGCTCCTCTTCTTGAGCCTGCTGCCGTCTCAGGGCGACCTTGAGGGTGGGAGGAGAAAATAAAAACCAAACATTATGCTTATCTACTAACTTTGTAGTACAGTCTACACACTGTAGACTCTACAGCTTGATAATGTAAAGGTAACATACACAAATAGTTAAGTAATTAGTAAATGATTACACATTGATTTGACTTTCTAAAATTGAATTGACCTAAATCAGGAAAAGTATATTTACGTCTCTGCACAACTCATTTGAAAATTGTTTGTTATATTATTAGATTGAATTATTTATGATTGAATGTGTTCAGCTGGTAAATGTTTATTGCCAATAAGATAAGATAGAGCTTTATTGTCTCCCTTAGGAGAAATTTGTCTTGGGCATCGAGATAATACACATAAAACATTCAGGTCAATCAGTCATAGATACAGAACAGAGATCACATATCACATGGCAAAGAAACAAACAAGAAACATACAGGTACAGCACTTTCCCTATTGCACATACATAATCAAATTGGACTTTCCCTATTGCATTCATACATAATCAAATATTGCACTTTTCCAATCTGTATTTAAATCGAGTATTTCAAACTGTCAGATAAACGAAATAGAGTAAAAAGTACAATTTGGGCCTCTGAATTGCAGGAGAGTAGAAATATAAAAGTTACAGGCAATGGAAAGCAAATACTCAAGTTCCTCAAATTTGCCATATTCCATAGTTTTAAAATGTATAATAAGTGTTACTTAATCTCAAAATATAATTAAATTGTTAGTTCAAGCTAGAAAGTTACAAAGTAGGCTATTCCACCACATATTATGGCAAATGTATCTGTATTCATATTATCTATCTATAACGGTCTGCTGTATGCAACACGTGTGAAAATATGCAAGGTGGACATTTTAGGTATGCTATGTAAAATGTAAATGAGGGGAAACAACTTAAGTAAACTTAGACACATTAGTTAAAAAGTATACAAACATCATTTTAAAATATGTTACTTAGCGGTTAACGCAACATCACAACCCAGACACTATTTGTTTCACGCCAAACATCTAGGTTTAAAATATATCCTTTTCGAATTAAGCTAACATTAGCCGGATAGGCTTAACATGAAGAAAGTTTTAAAATTACCTGGGCCGCCATTACTCTCTGCCTCTCTGCTATAAGCTTACATTTTGGACATTGGCAGTCCCTCCAGTTGCAGAACCGTTTGTGTCCCTTCAGAGGAGACACATAGCCGTGGTTTCTGCAGCGGGAGCACTTGGGCATCCTCGGGGGTTTCTGGCGCTTGGATGGAGACATAGATCCCGGGCATTGCTGCACCTGCTTGCTGCTCATGGCTGCCGGATCAAGTGCCAACTGCTCAATCTGGTCAAAAACAGTCCAACTTTAGCTACTATGTTTGAGTATGCCCCAGACTCGATGGTTAAAGATGTGCACTGGAGCCACTGGTGCCAGGAGGATGGAGCCTCTATCCAACCGCCCCGCTGTAACATGTGGGAGGGAACACGCTGAGCTGGGACAAGATTAGTATCACCGAAGAGAAGTGACTGAAGTGACTTTCAGACTTTGAAGCTTTTTTTTTTCAAACAGTGTAAACTTTACATATTTTTGCCAACATGTGTGGATGCACTGATGGCTAGCTTGTGAATCCTCCTAAATTAATATAATACAGCTTTGTCTTTTTGCTGATGAGGATATTTCGCATTAGCCTACATTTTAGAATCTGCAAAATGTTCAAACCAGTGGCGTAGCTGTGGGTGGGCCCACATGCACGTCTGGCCCAGCCAATCAGCGCGTTATAATAGCGCAGAGCCGGAAAGCCCAGAAGGAAGTGCCACAAAAAGCAGTTCCTCTAGTGGCCAACAGGGGATGGATGCAGAAAGGAGCAAAATGCGTCTATTATCTGATTGTTTTTAGTATTTTAGATCTTTCCAATCCATGTCTGTGTGCGAGGGGGCGGGGCAGTTTACACACACGCAGCTGCTACATGCAGCAACACATACACTCACACACGGAGGAGATGTCAGAGAGAACACGCTCGTGTGGTTAAACTTTACCCGTCTCGATGTGAACAATGCTCGTTACCAAAAGTGCCATAAGAGTTTAGCATGTAAGGGCGGTAACACGAGCAATATGTCGAAACATTTAGCAAAAGTGCACCACATTCAGACGGAGGAATGCACCGGTTTCGACTGTCTTTCTAGTAGCGCTGTAGCCCCATCCACGAGTAACATTTCCACGTCAGGTATTATGTATGCTAGCAGCAATACAAGGAGTTAACTAAATGATACAAACATGGATTAATGATTAGAGGCAACAGAGTTGTTTATTTTGTTAAAGTTTCAGCTATTCTGTTTACAGTTCTGTCATCACATTATTTAATGCGATTTGTTAAAACATTGTTTTTTTGATGTGAAATATGTATTTAATTCAAATAAAAAGCAATGTTAGTTTTGTTCACAATTTGTTTAGTTAGTTTACCTTCTTTTTCTCTCCAAAAAACCCGATTAAAGTACCGTTAAAGCACCGGATCGATAAGTGGTAGGCCTATCGATAAAAGTAGTAGTAGGCCTACCGTTAAAACCTTAACAATACCCATCCCTAGTCATGTGGATGTCAGTTTTACACACATTCTGAGGCCGCCGTGTCTATGTTTTTTTTTTCACTGCTAGTTTATGCTTATGTTCAATTAGTGCATTAAAAAATCATTAAAATCATTAATGAAGTTTCAGCTCAGACCCCACGCTTAATAAGTCTCCCCCTGGCCCACCTACATTTCTCCAGGCCCACCCACACAATAATTCCTGGCTACGCCACTGGTTCAAACTAGTATAAGTTGTGGGATTTATGAAAACAAATCTTAACTTTTCTGTGCTAACAGTTATCTCTCAGGATTTTATAAAAATGTAGTAGGCCTATGTACTGTATGAATGTTATACAAAGTTGTAGATGTTATTTTTGTCTTCTGAATGTGCAAATCAATTGTTGTTGTTTCAGGTCATTCAGCTTTGATTTATGTTATTTGGAATGATTATGTTCTTCTAATAGTTTACATTTGTATTTTGGGAATCGTCTTTTTTTACAATTGTAAAATGTTATGTTTTATATTCGTTAGACATTTGTGATCTGTAATATTAAAAAAAAAATGTTAAAAAGGCAAAGGAAACATGATCCTCCCTGCAGCTTAATTTTTCTTAAATTAAATAAGATGTAAGATGTGTGGGTAATCAATGAAAATACAGATTTATATTCTTTAATGGATGTTTATTGTTATATTGCGTAGTCTCAGGCACTTTCTCATTGAAGGATGAAAGTCAGTACCTTGATGAATACTAGAGGACAGACAGCTTATATTACATGAGACAGACGGAAAGAAAGTGGACAAAAAAGGAGTAATAACTAAACTCTAATAACCACTGTATGTACAATGAAATACATATATCTGCATTAAAAACTATACTTTGATAAATATATAACTTCATGGGTCGTTAAGCAGTAATAGGAAATATTCAAAATACTGTGATTCTTCTTTTTAAATAGATACAAAGGATTTGTATAAAAGTACAATTTCTCCAGTCTAGGACGCGTCTATTCATCGATGCATTGATCCACACGAGTTGTACACACACTGCAGAGAGCCGAGCGCACATGTCTGATGCCGGGATGTCGAGGTGAGCGATATATACACAGGAAATATTTCCTCTAACATGTGGTTGGATTTTTCGGTTTACTCTAATGCAAAAAAAAAAAAAAAAAATCACAAATGTTTGGTGCTCTTGAATGATCAACATAGAGCTTTAAAAATAAAAATAAAGTTGTCGAATTGCGAAAAATATAAAGTACATAAAAATTGGCAATTAGTGGTTGAATCTGCGTCCGTGTTGGAAAGCTGATTATTACAGGCGGATCCAGATGGGACTTGAGGCACCAGCTGGTTACATTCATATTCAAAGGGCACTTTGGGCTACTTAGTGTGCACATAAATAACAAATATTTCCAGACATCTAATTGGTTGGTGCTTGGGATTGTGTCCCTCGTCAGCTGTGGGTAAGGCAGCGTGAGCCAATAGCAGCGCAGGGTTTGTTCTGAGAGGCGGGGCACTTATTCGAACATGCTCCTCCGAGTGGGACTGGGTGAGGTCTTTCTGCCAAGTCTAGGGGTGCCCTGGAACACAACAGGTGCAAAAGGTTAATGTGACAGCTGACATGTAAACACACACTAAATTACAAGAACAGAGGTTGTAAAGGCCAAAATAAGTAGAACTTTTTTCTGCTGTTTATGTAGCTTTCTGTTGGATGCTTTGTTATAGGCTAAGCCCCAGAAACATCCAGGACATAGCAAAAGAAGAAAATGCACAGACACCACCGTGCACTTGCAGTGGGTCATTTTCTGTGATTAAAAGTGAAAAAAAATGATATTTTCAGTAAAGAACCCTACTCATTGCATCTTAAAAAGAGTGAGTGCGTGAAGATGACTTACAGGGGACTGGGCTTTGGAGAAGTTGACATGTGCATACAGCAGTACTGCAATGTCCTTGTGTCCTGCTTCCAGAGCGATTGACAGGGCATTACTCTCATCCTGAAGAGTAAACAACAAAGCACGAAATATGAGTGAAAAAAAAAACAAAGTTGCATTATTCAGAACTAAAGTCCTTCCAATACAAAGGGTATGCATGCAGTTAGTTACCAGCACATTCTATGCATGATTTATATTTATGTGGCGTTTACCTTTAACTTAAGGAGCCATATTATGCTCATTTTCAAGTTTCATATTTGGATGTTGTAGGGATGTAACGATATACCGAATATCGCGATAAATAAACGTCCCAATACCATCGTGAGACTGACAAAATCTACCGCGATTAAAAAAATAAATAATTGAGATAATCGATCTCTTTTTCAAGAGAGACCTGTCCAACATGGCAGCAAGTAGATTACAACATGAACATAAAACAACAGATAACACAAAAGGACATCGTATTTACAGGGCTACATTGACAAGTACCAACAATATATTTATATCTCGCCCTGTCAATAAGCCTCACCTTCTTGGCAAAAACTGTATTGTTTTTGAAGTGGTGGAGAGACAATGCACAGTTTGACCCACTGCTGTCATGGCCAAAGCATATCTCTCTGCCCCACTGAGGTGACGTTAGACTTTTTCGCTGTCCGTCATTTTGACAGACAGGATCGTAAAATATCCGTCATAATCCATTATTACCCGTCGGGTCTGAACTCGCCACTGACGTGTCGCGCTGGGGGGAGGGCGGTGTTATGCCATGTTATGCCGTGTTATGCATGCTCACCGAGATATGCATGCACCTCGCGGGAGCGCGCACAGTGTAAAGGAAAAACTCCCAGACATTTCAATGATCTGTATGGCAAAGTACGGTTTGGAAACTATATAATTTCCTTTTGGAGGGCATGCATAACACCAGAGCCTCGCTGCGGGGAAACGTTGGCGCTGTTCCGAGTTTGTTCTAATCTGTCAAAATGACAGACTGCTTTCAGATTTTTCCCTCATTGTTAAAAAAGATATTCAGTTAACGCGACCACTGCTGTCCCAGCAACATCAGTACCAAGCAGGGGCGGCGCCAGGGGGGAGCTAGGGGGTGCTGAAGCACCCCCCAGGATTGCCAAAGCACCCCCAAGAAATATAAGTTTTTCCGAAATTATTATTATTTTATTAGGAAAATTATTGATTACATCAATGCAAATGTGAAACAAACAAATGTTTGACCAAAAACATAAAGCCAACACAGGTGATATGATTAGGCCAATGGCCAGCACCCATTAGATTTTTGACCTACCCATAGGCTAAATTACTTTGTGACACTTGAGTGACTTCCTGTTAGCTGGAGCCCCAAATTATTTGCTAACAGCAAAATGACAAATGGATCATTTTTTAGTACTTAAACGTCCATGTGTGGACACTCAATCAAAACCAACTGAAAGCGAGAGGTATTTTGCACATAATAGGCCTCGTGAGTACAAGTAGCTTACTTCTGGGTCTCTGTGTTTCATTCAAGCTCTGCTCTGTGTTTCATTCAAGCTCTGTGTGTGTGTGTGTGTGTGTGTGTGTGTGTGTGTGTGTGTGTGTGTGTGTGTGGCACGAGCCATTTTGTGTGCGCGCGCAAGCGAGCGAGAGAGAGCTCGCGCACCGGTGGGTATCTATCGGAGATCGTTGTGGTTAGCATCTGGTGCTAGCTAGCCAAGCTAACGGATATAAGGAGCTTTTTCAACAACAAGGTGGAGGGAGAACTCTCTCCTGTCAGACTGCGAGTCTCAGATAACCTCAGCTCAGGAGAAGTAAAGGACTCTCAGTGTTTAGATAGTTAACTTTAGTCTAGTTATCTTAGTGGGTCTCAAACGGTTTGTTTTAAAAGGGGAGTGATTTGTAAAATATCTATAAA
>NW_011357795.1:247393-258699 GCF_000735185.1 Notothenia coriiceps | reverse complement strand
GTCTACGTAAACATAACAATGAAGTCATGTCGACATGTGGGTTGACCTGTGAAGTGACACCTCAAACAAAATGTATAAAGCAACTTCATGACGGGTATGTATTCTTACAGCCCTGCACAAACATTCGTAAACACGTCGTGGAGCAATGGAATGAGTTAAAAAAAGTGCTGATCAACTGATCCCGGATGTCCGCGGCTGATCACCATTTCCATCAGCTAATCAACCACTTTGGGGATCAGGTGCGTCTTAATTTAGGACACAAGGAGGCTATCAAAAGAAAAGAAACTAAATAGGTATCGAACGAGTAGGCTCGCGGCCCCCAGTCCAATAAGTGGAGCGGACGTTCTTTTCCGCGATCGCCGTCCCGCGCATCTCGTCCTACACTGCTATAAAATCTAACTGGATTAATTTTGGCAAAACAAAATATAAATACACAGTGTAATAGTGGAGTTCTATGCTTATTGGTAAAATTTATCAGGATTTTTTATGAGAAATAAAATAAAGGAAGAATAAAAACAGGATTCCGAGTTCCCCTGGTCTCGTCTCCCGAATTTCCCACGGCGTACGCCGAGCTCGCGGACATGATCATGATGGTTTGTGTTCATCCGTAAAAGAAACACGATGACGTGGGAGTGTTTATTTGTTCCTGTAAATTATTAGTCTGGGCGTTATTTTATTTAGTTCAAAGTGAAATCAAAAAGTTCAATTGAGTTGAGGTTTGAGTGATTCAAGTGAAAGTGAATCGTAGTAGTCTGTCTCCAAAAATCCTATTATACTCCGTACCAGTGTAAAGGTCCATCTTCGACCTTACAATCCCGCCAATGTTATGGGACGACACCTTTTTTGAGAGAGCGAAACCATGGTCACCGCCGCGGTCTCTAAAAGAGATCCCCCACGACACACCCCATCGAACTGCAAAGTATCTCCCACGAGTTGTAATCCCAAAGGGTAATTCGTGGTCGCGATGTCAAACTTAAAAGATGACCGTTGTGAGGGGTGTGCGTGTGTGTCACATGGGCGCGCTGACAATGTTACTTCCGAGCCATTAGTCGAAGTGCCGTATATCCACATTCGTCCCCATTTCAACGATAAAAATGTTCCACCCCTTCACCTGGCCGGTGGAGGAGATCCTTCCCAGGAGTTGAGGAGATCCACCCCCCCAGGCCCTTCTAAATAAAAATTTATATACTTCAATTCTTCCGTAGTTAGACCACCGGAAACTCTCCGGTTTTACTTCTCTAGATACCTTATGTAGAGAGTTGTGGGTATACTGTTTGTCTTTGACAATTGTCTACAAGATAAAGAAATATCATAAAATCTTTAGTGAGGGGGAAAAATTTTTGGTTTGGGGGAAATAACTCTGTTTGGGTGACTCTATTGATTTCTATTTCATGATAGATTTGTGTCTCAGGAAATGATGGGGGTGGGTAAGTGGACGCTCGACCCAAATAGACTCTGAGAGTCAGACTCCTCTCCAAGGGAGGGTGGAACACAACTTTTTTCGAGGAATATAGGCATCGTAACCGATCGTCGTGCGTCTACACGATTGGTGCTTTGCTAGAGGCTATCTATGCGGTGGCCCGCGACTCGAGAGATTAGCGATCGAAGCGAAGTCCCGTGTGTTTTACCGAGCACTGTAGTGGTTTTCGGTAGTGGTGTGTGTGTGTGTGTGTGTGTGTTGTGGTGTGTCCGTAGTGTGTGTGTCGGCCCATCTGAAGATGAAACACCCGCTGCCGACAGCTAGCACTAGCAGTAATGCTAGCACCAGTGAGCAACGGTACCGGTGTCAGCACTGAACAGAGGCTAACGAACAGCAAGAAAACACGGGTCAACAGTGATGCGGCTGATGAGCTACGGGATTACTGCCAGCGGATAACCGCATATCCCCACAATGGATAATCCACTGGAGTGGTGGGCAGAAAACGTGCACCGCTTCCCCCGCTTTCGAGGAGCTACCTGGCTATTCCAGCCACAAGCACCTCGAGTGAGAGGGTTTTTTCCCTGGCAGGCAACACTGTCACCCGAAAGCGGTCAAGCCTCCTTCCCTCACATGTCGATGCGTTGGTGTTCAAACCAAAAATATGGAAAGGTGGACGTTATCGTGGAGGACAGCGAATAAAGTGTTGCACAATGCGCTGTGGCGCACTGGATTTACGTGGCATTTATGTAAACAAGAGTTTTTTGCTGTCGATTTTGGTGAGTCCAGTTACTGTTTGTTATTTACTCAGCCATGTAACACAAATTAAAATGCAGTGTTTAATGTTACTGTATGAGTTCCAATAGAAAATACAGTTGTAAACCTCTCTTTGTGTGTCTTTATTATGACGTAACGACTAGTCGACTGCTATTTTGAAAAACGTGGCGACTAGTAAATATTGGTAGTTGTGAAACCCCTAGCGTGGACAGAGTTATATGTTTTCACAGCAAACGATGCTGGTTTACCGGTATGTTTGATATGTAGAGAGAAGTTGTCAAAGGTGCTGCAGCCTTTACGTATCGAGGAACAACACGGGAGAGGAAGACAGCTGACGATCTTAAGTCATAATTCAATGGGGTATGTAATTTATTTCAGAAAACACTTTGTTATATTCCATGGAATGCTCTTAACGTCCCGATAGCAATGAATATATTAAATGCTTTTACAATAAATACATACAAATTGTTATCTCCGGAAGGCGTAGCGATGTAAAAAGCACGACCAATCATCTGAGCCAGCCCCACTAAAATAACTGGATGGCCTACCTGCCTGTCAGCCTTCCATCTGAGCACATATACTTATCTCGTGCCCTCATTGGTCATGTGCGCGTATGTGTTGGAGGAGGGGCTCTGTAAGAAAGTCTGAAGGAAGAGGCAGATTTTTTCCGGTTGTGTATTTTCAAATTCTAGCGCACTCAAGCTGGTTTGGTTTCTCCATTCTTACCTACTGTACCTTTAACTCTTTTTAGGGTGCAGCTATATGTTTTATTTATTTCCAAGTGGGCCCATTTTAAATTATATTTTTGTTCCTTAAAATGTGCAGAGGACTCCCTAAGTGCTGTGTTTCATTTATTTTAAAGTAGGCCTGTGTATTATTTTTAATTCTCCTTATAGGAGTTCTTTGTTTCTTATTAGAGGTTAACAGTTTTATATAATGTAATAAATAGCCTAATAAATGCAAAAAAAACTGTAGTTTGATTCTGATATAACAATAAATACAACTTTATAAGCTATCAAGCTATGAAATATGTTTTGCGGCTCCAGACAAAAAAATGTTGGGGGAAAGGAGCAAAATGGCTCTTTTGGTCAAAAAGGTTGCAGACCCCTGTAGTAGTAGGTACATAAACACTGGTTTTCTTGTTCCAGTCTGTTACTGTCACTTTGTTTTTGACACTTTAAAATACTGCACAAATCAGATTTATTATTTAATAAAAAAATGTTTTCCAAGTAAAACATTTTAAAAGAAAAGAAAGAAAATTACATTTTTTTTTCTTCTTTATTATTCAATATTGGGATAAATACTGTACCGTGGACTTGTTATCGCAATATTATCATACCGTGAGTTTTTGGTATTGTTACATCCCTAGTATGTTGTGTCTCTACTGTGACATGTTTACATGTAATGCTTTAATGTTCAAAAAGCTATTTGAGTAAATGTAGTGTTACTCACGCCATCGCTCAGGGTGGCGTCACAGCCGGGCTGAGCCAGCAGCAGTTTGACGATCTCCACGTGTCCGTGCTCGCTGGCGCACATCAGCGCCGTGGAGCCCTCGTCGTCCTGTATGTTGACGTCGGCCCCGTGAGCCAGCAGGGCCCGAACCATGTCCATCCTGCCGTGACTGACCGCCAGCATCAGCCCCGTCTGCCCAGCCTGAAGAGGGGACAGGTCAGATTAGATTCAACCTTATAGTCACTGCACAGAGTACAAGTACTGGGACAACGAAATGCATCTAACCAGAAGAGCAAGCAGTAAAGTGTAGTGTAAAGGAATGATACAAGTATATATATATGACAGATCTTAAAATCTCAATTATACAGTATGAACAGTAGTGTAAATAATGGACAGGTTAAATATTTACACTCCAATGAAATATAAATGGCATTTATTGTATTATTTCTGTTGGTTATTCATTCCATTTTTGCCTTATTTGATTTGCTTCATCGCAGATTATGTAGATTCACATTGTAACAGTCACTGTATTGTTTATTAGGTTGAGTATGTGAAACAAATAACACAAAAATAGGTTGCTGCCCTAGAACATAATGTCATTAAAATGAATAATCCGGCAGGAAGAGGTTTATCACACTGTATGTGATTTGAAATAAAGCTGGCAGGAAATCTTCTTCCTGATCTTATATTAATAAACTGTGTCTTACCATCAGCAATTAAAACATCACACATGTAGTAGTCTAACATTCACGAATGTCACAAATCAGTTACTTTCCTTCACCACTTGGTGTCATCAAAGTACTATTTTGCAACTTCAGGATAAAGTCTGAACTCTATTCAGGAACAATATATAGAGATAATGAAGGAAACCTACATCATAGAAAAAAACAGTAGTCTTTGTCACATGGAAGTGACCAAGACTACTGAAAAGAATCAAACCGAGGGAATCGATAGACTGCTCAAACAAAAAAAATTAAATGTTGATTTCAGTACTCTTGATTGTGTGACATGTTGATCAATTAGGTTTCTATGTTTGTGAATCTCAATAAAAAATTAAGTAGAAGAAAAAAAATACAATGAGAAAAGCCATAAGGTAACTGATCAAAGTAAAATAAAAGAATACTTAAGTCTTTAGCTGAGAATGATCTGCATGATCTGACTTTCTGTCTATTGGATTTCCTAATTATTCACAAAAATTGCTGTTTCTTCCTTTTAAAAACAACTGTATACGCTGCTGGTTTCTCACTGTTAATTTCTGCTTCCTGTTAGCTTTAACCGGCTTAGTTTATAAACAAAAGAGTGCCTGATTTGGCCTCACAACCTTAATTTCCCTACTCATTGAAACCTGAACCCTGTGTTTGTGCCCTGCTGCTGCCTTCTGACCTCCGACCTCTCCGTTACTGACCTGGCTGGCCCGAGCGTTTACATCGCCCTTGCTGAAGAGCTCATCCACGATACGCATGTCCTTGGGCGACTCCACTGCGGCCAGCGCGGCCAGCATGATGGGCGTGTACCCCGCATTGTTCTGCTGGTTCACGTTGCACACATCTGAAACACACACAAACATGTTTAAAATCACTCGGGAGTAGCTTGGGGGGAGTACTGCTTTTTCCAGTGCGGGTGGTCCTTGTACACTTGTATGCTACGTCTCCTGTATGATCGACTTGTCGCTGCCTGTCACTCAACAACACAGTAATGCACGAGGACGTGTGTCGGGACCATGATGCATTGTCTGAACCCTAAAAGAACTCATCTGCAAAAAGAGACAGGACATCAGAGCCATCAGATGGGAGGTGAGGCGGGTATGAGGGGGGCTGCCCTGCCTGCTGAGGGGAGGAGGGGTTTAAGGAACTGGGAGGACAAAGGCTACAATGGGACCTGGGGGGTGGACTGGCTGTCACAGAGCACAGCGAGACAAAAGGCAGAGGACACAAAAGGCTTTTAAAACAGCGAGTGGCCGGGACCTCATCACACTCTATTGAGCCTTCAGGGAGATGGCTGAGTGGCAGAGGAAGTATTTAGGGACTTGAGTCAAGGCACTAAAGGCAAACACTTTTGTTTTTTCATGAGATTTTAAGGTATTTTGCAGTCATAACATGTCTTCTTTCAGGATAGGGGAAAGAAAACTTCCAAAATAACAATTTTAGGTGGCAAGTATGATAACTTTGTCTATATGCCTCCGTACATTTCTGATTCATTCTCCAGAAGCAATGGATAATGCCTTTGATCAGCTGGTGATATTCAGTGTCTTTGAGTTAAGTGTAGTGATTAAAACAGAAGTGTCCCTTTGTCACTTCTTTTCAGATGACATTTACTTGACGCTATGTAGACGTCTACTAGCATTTGCCGAGGTGCAGTTTACTACTTTAAAATGGAAAAGCTGCATCCAATATCCCATACTTACACGCGGCGTATATGTACACTAAAACAGTATGGGAGATTTTTTCACAGGTTTGAAACCTTAAAACTCAAAAATATGCAAATTGCTGCACGCATTAAGATCAAACAATAATGCCATAGTGAAGATAACATTCATAAAAGACAAACCAAGCATAATATTTATTTATTTTAGATATTTATTTGGTTTGAAGAAGCTTCAACCTTAAAAGTTCTACCTTTTCAAAGCTCAATTAGTTTGCATGGGATTCTGTTGTTATTATAGAGTTTATAGTTTTCTGTTGAAATTATTGAAATAAATATAAAAAATAGAAAGGAAAAAAAGGCAACAACCAAGGCTAGATACAACATATAGTATAGAAAACCCTCAAAACGTTCCTCATGCTCGCTGTGCTGTTCTGCAGATGCTTGTAGAGCTCAGCTGAGGGAGGCTTAGGTAATCTGCAATGTTGACTATTAGTGAGAAACGGGCAAAGAGAGAGGAGAAGTATTGCTAAATGTCTTTCAGTATCATTGTTACCGTTGGCTTTCTGCAGTCACATGATATGTTGAAGGTAAAAAGGAAGGGAGAGAAGTGTGGATTGCTCAGGAACATAAAAGCTTCCGGTGGTCTGATGATGTTGTCGGGGAGGAAAAACTAAACTCTTGATGCATTTTAAGAAAAACAAAGATAATCTCAGGGTTGGATGGATTAGGAAAGCTTTGAAAAGGTTTTTAGGAAGACTGGTCAGGGTTTCCTTTCAACTAATTACTCAGCACAAAACAGGGAATCAACACAAGCAAAGTTTAATTGACCTTGCCCATAGTTTATTTTTACAATAAGCATCCATGCTAACTTGCTAGATGTATCTCCAGTTTACAGATTCATCTCTCACCTGCATCCAGCAGCTTTTTCACCACCAGGAAGTTGGAGTGCGACACGCTGTAGTGTAGCGCCGTGTTGCCGTTTCCGTCGGCCATGTTGACGATGTGACGCAACACGGCAGGCGAGATGGCCTCGAAGGCCCCCAGGTAGTCCTCCACCATGGCTGACATCGCAGCCTTCTGGCTGGACACACGAAACCACTCGTGCTGCACCGTGTTCAGACAGGCTCTCTGAGGATGCAATTATTTTTATTAACCATGAGTGTAAAATATGAAGGTCGCCCGTCATTTTGACAAGATACAACTCTAACTGGCCTGATCTGAATCCTGTGTTGACCTTTAAAGTGGACATTCAAAAAAATCTCTATAGAAGCATTAAATATAAAACTTTTTTTTAAGATTGACATTCTATACAGCGATATTGCAGTATTAATTACCCTTCCCATAACAATGATGAACTACAAGAACAAACTTCTGATCTAGTTATCTTGCTAAAAGAAACATCAGTATTAAAACCCCAAAAAGCACAATAGGGACCCTTTTTTAAATATCGTTAAATGTTATTCTTCAGCTTCATGTAGGGTACTGCAATACGCAAAAGAAAACCTGCTCACCAGATCTTTACTGCTCACAGCTTTGGGGTCACTGTGGTGAGTTTTGAGAACGTTGCTCGCAGCCAGAAGTTTCTCACTTAGCTCATATCTTTGGAGTAACAAGTCACAATTAAACACTCAAATATCGTCAATACCATTTCATTCACACCTTGTATAACTAATAATAATAATAACTGATGCAAATGAAAAAAAGTCCCACATTAATATGACAGAAAAAGTACAGCTGCAGCTGGTTTCATCAAATCGTGAAGCAGTTGTAAGGTTGAACTTCTGAATGATCATCTGACCTTTATCTACTGTGTGTGAGCTGACACATGTCCAGCTCTGGACAGTTTAGTTTTAATCTGTTCCAATGATGTAATAATCAGAAGTTTAATTCCTAGCTTCACGAAACTCCTATATTATAAATACAGAAATATTATTTTTATTTAGGATCTCTCTTTTTTTAAATCATCGTCTGATATAATAGCCACAATAATGAACACAGTTTTATGATAAAAACACACATACACGCTCAGTTAGTATCCAGTGCCGCAGCTTGTTGTAAGAATATATTCGTTCAATTCTTGAAAATCAAAGCTTTGTTAACATTGAAACAATCAACAACTGTTTATTTTAGAGAAATTGTTCTTCAACCCACCTCTCTCTCAACTCCTGCTTCTCTGAACATTCCTCTTCCTCCTTTTGCTTCTTCACGTCCTCTGCTCCCTCGGGCTGAAACTCTTCCCTGGTGCTCTTTCCCTCCACGTTCTGAAATCCCTCCGGCTTTTCTCCAAACTCTTTCTCCTCATCCTCATCCTCATCCTCTTCATCCGAACCTGAGGAGCTGCTGTCCTCTGAGCTGGAGTCGTCACTTGATGTAGTCTCATACCTGCATCGCCACAAGGGGGCGAACAAAGAGCAGACATTTATAGACTGCACTTTGATTTCATGATGTTTGGACCTCCGCTTGTATATTAACAAGCCCAGGTTTAAAGGGAAAGAACATAAACACAACAGCCTCATAAACATTTATAACAACCACTTTTAGCCTCAGTTAAATACTAGATAACACTACCAAATAACTATGTTAAAAACAGGCACCAACAGGCCCCCAAAATGTGAAAGATAATATACGTAAGAATGAGTATATTATGACTCACCCTCCGTTCACACCGACAAACTGCAGGTTCTTCTTGGTGCCGTTGCAGTCGGGTCGGCCATCTTTCTTCTTCATGATGGATTTCAGGGTGTTTTGGCTGCAAGGCTGCCCTGAAGACGAGAGAAAAACAAGATTACATCAGAAGTGATCACAAAATGCCAAATAAATATAATATCTAGACTTTATGGATCGAGTCTGTCTTAGTTTTAGAGTCAGCTGATGGGACAGCTGTTGATTTAGCCAGGTGTTACATGTTAACTACTTCTAAAAGAAGAAGTGAACTTGTTCATGTCTTTGGCAGATAGACGGACAGAAACTTTATATTTCCCTGTAAGGAACATTTTCATGTCCCAGCAGCAGTACACAAACGCAGACTGAGCTAAGAATAGTGCAAATAAATATCACACCATAGAAAGAAAATGAAAGCATGCATAGAGTTTAAAATATATGTAATGCTAAGTTATAAGTCTGAACTTTTGTTTATTTTCCCCTGCATTTTCTCTTCTTGTTTTATTGCATGTTGGACATGATAATCCTCCTTATAAAATCTCCTTCAACATGATGTGTCTCCTGCAGTTAAGAGAAGCACAAAGTAACTAACAAGCCTGCTCAGTTCATGTACAAATGGCCTGATAACGCCTGAATGATCTACTAAAGATTCTCTGACATGATCAAGAGCTTTGGCAGAGAGGGAAGTAGCAATTAAGTGTCCGTCTCACGCTTTTTCAAAAGCACTCAGTCGTTTTAAGCACAGGCCTAAAAAAAACAAAACAGCCGAGAGCCAGGAACTCTCAGCACATCTGCCAAGACTTGCCCCTGATGAAGGGGCCTCTTTTACTGCTCCAGGGGACGTGCGTGCGCGCGCGTGCGTGTGTGAGAAAGTATCAACATGCATGCAGTGGCATATGTCTACAGTGGCATGTGCACTCAGTCAGTAGCAGCATTCGGCACGTTTCCCGTGTTTTGACAGGTGGAAGCTCGTCAGGCTGATGGTGATGTGTTGCCTGGTGTATAATGCCGAACTAGTAGTACTGTACTTTTTTGCAGAATTTACGTAATTCCATTTCATGCTTATTTCAAATTATACTACTACATTTCAGGGTCAAATACTATACTACTTACTCAAATACTTTTGTTTGATAACTTTGGTTACTTTGCATCTTCAGAACATCATTATAAATTAAATAATACGTTGGAATGTCATGAGTTAATCTACACACCAGCATAGAAAGTAAAGAAGACCATTTAAGTGATGTAATTAATAATTATAAAATCACTTTTTTATAATCCAGGAATGTAAAATATATGATACTAAATAAAAATATGCTCAAAAATATATAAATATAAATTAAGCATGTTTCAAAGGAGAATCAGGTTAATCATTAAGCCATTTAGTTTAGTCATGTTCCTCTTCTGGATAGAAGTTACCGAGAAAAAAAACCATCTCAATCAAATATGATATTTTCACTTCCCCAAATAAGAAATGCTTTTTAAGCAAGCTAACCACAGCTTTACAAATTGCCTTAACCCTAACCCATTTAAAGAGCAACTTGCAGGTTTTTTTTTTTTTTACTACATTTACAGGACTGTCTCAGAAAATTAGAATATTGTGATAAAGTTCTTTATTTTCTGTAATGCAATTAAAAAAACAAAAATGTAATACATTCTGGATTCATTACAAATCAACTGAAATATTGCAAGCCTTTTATTATTTTAATATTGCTGATTATGGCATACAGCTTAAGAAAACTCAAAAATCCTATCTCAAAAAATTAGAATAGTTCCTCAGACCAAGTAAAATTAAAAGATTTATAACAGCAAAACACAATCAAACATTTGAAAATGTCCATTAATGCACTCCGTACTTGGTTGGGAATCCTTTTGCACGGATTACTGCATCAATGCGGCGTGGCATGGAGGCAATCAGCCTGTGGCATTGCTGAGGTGTTATGGATGCCCAGGATGCTTCAATAGCGGCCTTTAGCTCATTAGCATTGTTGGGTCTGGTGTCTTTCAGCTTCTTCTTCACAATACCCCACATATTCTCTATGGGGTTCAGGTCAGGGGAATTTGCAGGCCAATCGAGGACAGTAATGCCATGGTCAGTACACCAGTTACTGGTGGTTTTGGCACTGTGGGCAGGTGCCAGATCATGCTGGAAAATGAATTCCTCATCTCCATAGAGCTTTTCAGCAGACGGAAGCATGTAGTGCTCTAAATCTATTGGTACACAGCTGCATTTATCTGGCTTGATGAAACACAGTGGACCAACCACCGCAGGCTTGACATGGGGTCACACCCCCAAACCCATCGCTGGGGGACTGTGGGAACTTCACCACTGGGATTCAGCAACTTGGTTTTGCTCCTCCCAGCCTTTCTCCAGCTCTGGGCCTTGACTCCCAAATGAAATACAAAACTTGCTTTCGTCGAAAGGAGGACTTTGGACACTGTGGCAACTGTCCAGGCTTCTTTTCCTTAGCCCAAGTCAGTACGCTCTTCGTTGTCTTGAGTTCAGAAGTGGCTTGACCATGGGGGAATACGGCTCTTGTAGCCAATTTCCGGACACGTCTGTGAACAGTGACTTTGATACCTGGACTCCAGCTTCAGGTCCACTGTTCTTGAGCTCCGCCCAAATTCTGGAAGC
>NW_011357795.1:232161-245056 GCF_000735185.1 Notothenia coriiceps | reverse complement strand
TCTCACCCTAAAAAAGGTTGGAGACCCCCGTTATAGAACGATACATTTGACAATTTTACCATTTTATTGGAGCGATGAGGAACAAGTGGGGCTTGAAAAGGCCCGCCTGTTCAAAGTGGGGAATGACAGAAAAAGTTTGAGAACCACTGGGCTAAGCTAACCTGTAGCTGCTCCCTCCACACTCACAACAACTTCATACAGACATAAATAAAGCAGCTGTATTCGCGATACAGGAAACACACATTTAAAACGGTTTTGCCTGCCGTTTTTGTGTACACACAAGCCTTCATCAATGGTTCTGAAAGTGGCGCTGTACCTTAATAATACAAAGGCTTGTATTTGCGTGCATTTCCTGTTCGGAANTATTCAAGGGCTTGTATTTGCGTGCAGTTTCCTTGTTCTTTGGAAAGTGGGCAATGTACTGAGAGTGGAGGTGTCCTGAGATTAGCGACCTACAGGCATGACCTGTCAGCTTCGGGACTTCGCAAGCCTACATTAAGCGAAAAGGATTTAACTTCAACGCAAGAAGTAACTAATCTACCCTCGTGGGGGCGCGCTCATGTGATTGGCTTAGAATTGAGGAGACATCTGATTGGCTATAGATAGAAAAAATTACAATTACGAATCGGCTGGGGAGTCTCAAAAAACCCACACACGAATGCACAGCGATCCGTGCACAGAAAGCGGTTTGTGTTTGCAGGTTCAGAGGTTTTAAACGGAAAACAAATATGTGTGGATCAAAAATACATATGTAAAACCTTTTTCAGTATTTGGATTTTATTTACATGTATATGAAACGGAACACATTTGTGTGTGCATTGAAAAACACAAGTGTGGATCCGGAAATACAAGTGTGAATCATTTTGCGGATCATGAAATACAGTGTGAATCCTTCTGTGTGTGTGTATTATGAGACTGTTCTGAGCCCATACATGGGGGAGCAACTTTCTCTGACTCCTTCTCTGCCCAATCCGCGGTAGTAGTTTGTAGTTTGTTAAAATGTGATATATGATATTTTCACTTCCCCAAAGAAGAAATGCTTTTTAAGCAAGCTAACCACAGCTTTACAAATTGCCCTAACCCTAACCCATTTAAGAAACAGCCTTTGTGCATGAACATCCGATTCACAAACCATAATAAAAGCCTTCATCCCTACTTTTCATTTGTTGGCTCAGCACAGCAGCACACTGGCTGCAAACATTAAACAATGAGCAGTTTGATCACAAAAATTAGTCAGGAAAAGTTTCCAAACAAGCGTACCATGTAGCGCTGTAGACATCTGGAGGTCCATACGGCTCTTCTGCTCCGCTGCACTGATCTGCTGCTGTGCAGGTGTGTCTGCAGGAGTCAGGTCCGATGGAGTCTTCTCCATGTGTGACTGGAGCTGCTGACTGCTCTCTGAAGAAGGAGGAGCGGTAGACCAGTCAGTTTCCAAATACAAAGGACAGCACAGAAAATGTAAGGTGATTAAAAAAAAGTTTCTTAACACTGCAACAGTTTTTCCTGAAATATGGACATTTTGTAAAAAGTAAGTAAAAAGTAAAACTTGTTTTACTTTACAAAAATAATCCATACTTCAGAGAATTAATCTGTTTATCGCAACTTACTGCTATGTTTTAGGTTGAGCTAACTCCTTCATAATTTGTTAAGTAGATCATTTACTACTATCATTTTATATCTGTAACTTTGTCGCTGTCCTGTGGGAGCTCTATCTTCTGATTTGTAGTTGTGTAATTTTCCGGCTTTTAAATAGTTAATTATGCATAACAAGTTGGAGAGTTTAACACTTTGTCTTTTAGCTTATCACAAACATTCAACAACAACAAATGTGAAGTTACAAGGTTTATTCTCTGAACAGGAACGGTACAAACATTTTTTTATTAGAAAACTACCTAAAGCTTTCAGACATATATTGAGGAATAACTTGTTTCTGAAGTCTAGTAGAGTATAATATTTAGGTTGAAATATAGAAATACATATCTGAAGTACCTCAAATCTTACTTGAAAAGATGTCCTTACTGTACATTCCATTTTTAAAAATGGTTCCCATTTAATTTAAGTGCAGCACTGAAAACAATTAACCAAAATAATTTACGTGACCAGAAACCATGTCTGTTTAGTCATCCTACATTCCAAAACAGCCCTCATACAACACAAGACAATCACCCCGCGTTCCTGTGCCCACCAGCATGAATGCATGTTATGTAACTCAGAAGGAGCCATGAATCAGCAACAACAGTGAGGTGTTAGTGAGGGCGGAGCGGCCTGCAAAAACAACAAGAGGCCGGTTGGAGGCACGTTGACTGGTTCCCAAAAAGAAATGAGCTCATTGTTGGGTCACGTCCAAATCCCCCGCCGCATATTTCAGGGTCAGAGATAACTTAGCCTGTCCAATGCAATCAGAGTTCTCTGTAGACGGTGTATGAATGCTCCACAAACCTCTTCCACTCCAGACTAGAGCCTCTACAGCGGAGACTGTGCTGAACTACATCCTACTTTGTCAGTACATTATCTAGACTTATGCTTATTTTCCTACCACAGCCTTGCAATACATGCATTTATTTCATACATGAAATTAGAGCAAAACATACTGTAAGTTTTAAGGCAAAATCGGAAATTGTATTCTTATTACATTATTGGAAGTATTTTATTCCATTTTAGTTTTCTATTGATTCTGATTTTATTTGCTTTAATAAAGACCAGAAAATATTTCATTATTTGACTGCCTTATATATTTCTATTGGCGCTAGATTCAGCCACGTTTTGGATTTCTGTTAAAAAAGGCTCCCTTTTTAATAAGGGCGTCATTAGCCAAGAAATGCAACAATAAATGGAGAAGAAGAACACTGCGGGCTAGTTTAATGTAAACAAAAGTGTATATAAATGATTAAAAACGTTGTAACTTTAGTTTCTTTACAAGAAAACTCCACAGGCAACTTTAAGTGCTTCTATATTTAAAACCCTTAAGTGGTACTTAAGTGTAATAGAGATATTTTACTCAGGAGTAATCGCTCTTTCCCGAAAAAACAGTGCACATAAAGACAAAATGGATTTGTGAAGAATGCTACCAAACAACATTTTAGTTTCTAAGCTTACTATACACGTATAACCTAAACGTGCTTAATTGTAATCAAAGTGACAAACCTATGTAACTAGTTTGATCTAGTATCCATCTGTATTCCACCCAATTATCACAATAACTATTTATGTTTATGCAACACATTTGAGTATTTGGAGCCATTAGCATCCTCTGAGCCCAATGCAGTTAACCACTCACCTTCATTCGAGTTCACAGAGTCCGACTGCTGCTTGAGGATGTCCTCTGCGCTTCCATGCTTCATCACCACGTTGATGGACGAGAGCGTGCTGACCAGCTGACTGTTGATGGATCCAAACTGGGATTGGGGCTGACCAAAAGCGTCAGCAAGCTCGCTGTAGTTCTCCGCCAGCAGCATCTGTTGCTCCTGTAACAGATGCTGAACCCTCTCGATGTAATGGTCCAGTCCGGAGCCCCCCTGGGCCTGAGCTCGCGGTGGTGCAGCCTCAGTCTCCACCTCTGCAGTCTCTTTGCTGCTGCTCGTGACACATTCAGCTCCCTGGGATGGGCCGCATGCAATGTTCCTCGTTTTTAATCCAACCAAGAAGTTTTCATGGATGCTAACTGGTCCAACCCCAAATTCTTTGGTTTTAGTAGAGCTCGATCTGCCAACAAATGACTCCTCGTCCGTGGTGGTTCCAACAGCAACTGAGCGCATCTTTACCACTGAGTGAACATCTTTGATTAGTCCCTCCCCGGCAGCAACTGTCCTCGTCTCATACACAGTCGTGTTGGTGTTTTTGTCACAGGTGATCAACCCCATATCAGTGAAAGAGTCGGTCAGGACAGCTGTCTTTGTATTGGTGGATTTGCAAACTACTTCCGTCTCAGTATTGGTCTGCTGAGTTGCTGACTCAGGAGCGGCCATGACACCAGAGTCCACTTTGAGCAAGTAATCTGGGTCTGTTCCTTGCGACACCAGCGTCTTAATGGGACTAACTATCACATCTACTGAACAATCCCCACAGCCGACGGACCTCGACTCTTTGCTCAACTCCGTCATGGGTTTACAGAGAGCCAAGCTATCTACTGATTCCTCCGTGTTAACAGCCACCTCGCAAACATTCATCTCCACGCCAACTTGCTGGTGGCAGGTCTCCACCCGTCTCCCTACACATTGGTCTTTTACCTCCACACTCTCACGCACCACCCACCGTTCCATGGGGATCTCTGGGCCTGTGGCAACACTCTGCACACTGAGTTGACAGGACACTCCTATAGTGTGGGTTTGTAGAGTTCTAGCTGTGTTTGCATTACTGAGCTCCAGATGGTCACCCACTCCCTGGCTGCGCATCTGGACTTTGGCCTCCACACAAGCGTTGTACATCTCTGGCTTGGCCATCGAACCTTTGTCCGCTTTCTTCTTGTTGGACCCACCGGCTGCTTGGAGCTCCAGTTTAAGCTTCCCCATTTCTATTTGGTGAGTACTTTCTTTCAGCTGCACCTCCAGGCGGTAGATCTTCTCCTTCAGCGATTCGATGGTCTGCTGCTGCAGCTCAATCTCCCTTTCAGCTTCACTGGTCATGCCCAGCATGGCCTCGTTCACGCCAACAGCAGTACTGCGCATTTCCTGCGGCTCCGTTGATACTCCGACATCCTGGAAACAATGTGCATTTGTCCTCCGACTGAGAGGAAGGTTGTTCATATTTTCATCAGTAACTATGCCAATGGACTTCTGCTGGGCCTTGCTTTGCTTGAGCTTATGAGGCTGAATTTCAGTTACATTATTGTCCAAGGTTGTCTTCTCCAGAGCTTGGACCTCAGAAGCCAGACGTCTGAACTCCTCCAGCCGCTGAGCGCTTTGTTCCTGGGCTTCAGGCTCCATGATGTGCAACTCAGTTTCCTTTTGGATGAGTCCCGGGTTCTCCATTTGGTCAGCGCTGCCTACACTGTAGGAGCGCTTGCGAAAGCCACCAGGACCTGGATTTTTAGACTGAGCAGCCAATTGTCTTTTCTCTTCCTGGAGAACAGCTATCTTAACCTGTAAGATAGGAATGGTTTTAACCTGCTCCTCTAGCTCCTTTAGCTTCTTTAAGGCCACAACCATCTGCTCCCGGATTTGTTGTAGGTGTAATGGGCTGACGTTTGTCACAGGCGTGGCCATGCCGGAGCTCATGGGGCTGTGGCGAATGGAGCTGCCCATGGATTGCGTGTAGTAGTTATTATAATCTCCATTGGGGAAGTTTCCGTTGATGGGGAGAGGATGATGGGTGCTGGGAGAGATTTGGCTTGTGGCAATGGAGCCTGAGTAAGAGGAAAGCGAGCTGTTGGATCCCATGCCACCGAAGCTGGCGAGACGGCGGCGTGGCATCGGAGGATCGCTGTGCGGCTGCATGAGCAGACGCTCCTGCTCAAGACGAAATCGCGTCTCCATGAGGGTTTTTTCCACCTGGGGGTTGTGACGAGGGGCAAACCTTGGCGAAGGAGGTGGCAGTAACAGCTTCTGATCTATGATGCCCAAATAAGATTGCTGCAGGGGGACTTCACAAGTTGCTCTGGAGAAGGTTGGGGTGAGCGGTGCAGTGACCTGGGGCCTGGAGTTGAAGAAGACTGGGGACTGCTTGCCGTCGCTGTTGGACGAGGAAAGGGAGTCCGTGGAGGTCCATTCAGCCTGGGTGCTGCCCCCACAAGTGCTGCCCCGAGGCACCGCCAAGGGTTTGGCCACTTTCGGCTTCCTCTGGATACTCAGCTTCCTAATGGTGTTGCCCCTCTCAATGTCATCGACATATTTGAGGAAGTCAAGGTCTAGCTGATAACCATAGGGAGTTTCAACATAGTAGGGGGCCACAGAGTCCTTCTCGGTCTCTGTGCTTGGGCATCTTTGTCCTCTTTCTGAAACAGAGAGCAAAAGGCCAAAAAATTAGTAGATTGTTCAGATTTTTGGAAAACAAAAACATCTATCTTTAAAAAAAGAAACCATCACAAGAATTTCCAAAGGATGCAGTGTTTGCACTGAAACAACTTGTGTGTCAGGCAAAGCGTTTCCTCGGCCACTAACAATTGCCATAATTTCACAGTGCAAGCACAAACACGTCTGAAGTTATTCACATCCCTGCTTTATAAGCATGAGTGATAATCATTTTGGCAAGGGGGTGCTTTAAGTCAGCCCAAAACTATGCGAGATGCTATGTGAAGCAAACACCAAGTAGAGTAGTAAACTTAAAAAAAACTCAAACAAATGTTGGTTTTCCTTTTTTATTTAGTCTGATGAGGTTTGTAGAAAGCTTACAACATCTTGAGTGTTGTTTACAAAGCTTATATAAGAGAAGAGCCAAAGGGGTCAGCTGAACAGACAATGTCAATACTTTGGGTTCCAAAATCCATCCAACGGTGTCAACATTACAGCTTTTACAGACACATATTAACTATATAACTTTAAACTTTCAAATGTTTAGCACACAGTTTCAAGACAGAAGTAAAAATAAATTACAATTGATTTCTTTAGTTCATACATTTGTACAGATCTGACAAAGCAGCTTAAAGTCCAAACTCCACCATCAGATAAAGTCTAAAGTGCCTGTCAGCTTTCCAGGCCATTAACAGACTCCACTACATTCACACTGGACTGGCTAAATGCAGCGTCTTGTTCTTGGTATGCCTGGAACTCTCACTGACTAAAGCAAACACAGGCTGGAAATAAACAGCCCGGCTCTTTCTCTCCAGTAGGCTACTTCTTGTCCTTGTCAATCAGTTGCATTCAACTAAAACAGAGATAGTTAATTACAAGCCTTAAGCCTGCTGCTAAAACCCCAATGCCTTGTTCAAACTGCACTCACCTCAGACAAGCAGAACTCTGTTTTTTTACTTTTCCTTCTTCACTCCTCCTCTCTGGACAAGATTTAACAGAACTGCTGTTTCTTCTCACTCTGTGCACTCTTTCAATGCTCTCTCCGTAAAGGGGGAGAAAAATGTTCCACTATTGGTGTAAACTAAGGCACAGCTCTGCTCTGCCGCACTATTGGACAGCTGCCTCCTCCAATCCTGTAAAGCTCTGAGCCCAGCACTTCCCTATCCAAGTAAGAGTGCTGTTATTCAGTTGGAGGGGAGGTGAACTCATGACAATAACAGCCTGTTGTAAAGACAAATAGCTCAGCTACTGTACATGTCAAACTTCTATACTCTGGTTTATATGCAGAGCACACCCAAGGTTTGTCTTTATTTTTATAAACATTCAGGAAGCTTAAGTGTACTCCTTGGGGCAAAGCGCCAGGATTGTTTACTTCTAGACTGATCTGAAATACACTTCCTGCTTTTTTGTCAGGTATAAATGCTATATGAGGCAGCACAGTCACAGGCTTGTGCTGTCTGGTGGTCCCTCAACCCCCCGGCACGAGTTGCTGAGCGCCCACCGGCCATGTTACAGGAGTGACAGGCGGCCCTCTGGTACCAACAAGACCCCGAACAGCTGAGCGATGACCTCATCAACACGGGACAACTGAAAGGGTCAGCTTTAGTGAGGGGATGAGAGCCCTGGAGTCTGCTCCTGGTATCAGCAGCTGTTACATTGTCCATTGCCCAGGGATTACACAGCAGTAAGACAGGCAGCAGTGCCAAGCGGCACACTTGACTTTCCTCCATTCAAAAACGGTTACTATTTTTGTGGAAAATAAAATGTGATATCTTTAAATCATTTCCCAAGGTTCATCAGCAAATGTTTCCACAGTAATTCAATATATATGATTCTGAAACAGCTTTTCTACATAATTAGTGTGTTTTGTGTACTTAAAGTGTTTTTTGATGCCAATAGTATATGTTTACTGAGTAAAGACTTTGAATGCAGGACATCATTGTGTATTTTTTACTACATAAAAGATCCGATTACATTTTTAACCACATTCTTTTTTGCCACACCTAGGGGGCTATTTTGCCCATGGATAATCGATGTATTGACAGACTGATCAATAAAGAGTAAGTTGCTAAGCTGGTTAGTTGGTTTTTATGCCGGTTTTCTTAACAAACAAGCTGGGGAAGATACTTTTTAAATTAGTGAAGTACATATTATACAAGTCAACAACTTCACACACAGCTTACCAACACTGCTTTACTTATCTCAGCTGGGATATTAAATTATTTCAGCCTCATTATTTGACGTTAGAGGTACATTTATTCCTCAAAGCTCTCAGGTGATCGTCAAAGAAAATGTGGCTGTTGAAGTTCACACGCATGTTTTCAGCAGCTACTTCTTGCATGTCTTCTACAGAGGATTTCTCAACAGAAACCATGTGTGGACTAAAAAGTCATTTAAAATATGATATCCGAAACAAAGCACAGTCTCATTATTCACACTACATTTTGACACACATTCACCAGATAAGTGATCGTAAATTCCCTTTAAGCATTTGTTGCTTCTCATGAAATTCTGTACGGTACATGAAAATACTCTCAAACCTTTCTAAAACTCTCTTTTCAATACATTTAAGAGCATGAACTCTCTCCCCGTGTTTGCTCTCAAACACTGCAATGAAAGCCAACTTTCTTTGGGCATTGTTGTTAAAATATGAGGAAAAATATAAAACCAGGGCTTGGGCTTATTTTGCACTTGTAAAAAGCTACATTTAGATCTAACGAAAGCCTTATAACATCCGCAGTGTGCCCAGAGACAGCGCAATTGAAAATACTATTCTAAATGTGTCTGCAAGTTCTTGTTACCAAACCGGTGCATAGAAATCTGTATCTTTCTTTTGGTTTAGATACTAAAAACCATGCTGCATCTTCGGACTTTACATCCTCCTAAAATACAAAACATGCTTATTATATAGGCAAAACTGTGCCATTATATTCACATTTAACTGCTTGTTACCTTCTCTAGTTATTCTACTTGTCTGCATGATAAGAGTTTTTGGAGAGAGTCCAATACAAGCATTCATGCAGGTCACTGAATAGAGTACACAAATCATGACTTAAGGGAGACAGACTAGAATCAAAACACCAAATGAGGAAATATCTGTTGGAAGAACAATGGTGGAATTGATGCTTCAATATTTAGCCGATTTATCGGTCGATTTCGTTCTTCCTTTTGACACAAAACTTATTGTGACAACAGTAAACTGCCCTTAAGAACAGATTTCATCAAGATATGGCCTCAAATGGCAAAAACTCATCAGATGGAGACTAAAGTTAAACAGAGTGGCGCTCATACACACAGCTGCAGAGTGGAATAATGAATACAGTGTGGTACTCACACACCCACTGCAATAAAGTGAGTGAGCGCAAAGCATTATGCAATGCCTGGGTGGAGGGGACTCTGGTGGCTGCACACACACAATTTTTCTCATACAACCAGCCTGGTATTTCCTGGCTCTGCCTGCGAGCTCTATACGCCTAAATACTCAAGAAAAAGTAGACCCAAAGTTTCATCAACGCCTCATAGTGCAGCAGGAACAGCGAGACACATCCGCTAGTAAATATAAAAAAGAAAAAACGGGAAACAAAACAAAAAGGACGATACGTGCGTTAAAGCTGCACATTCCTGCCCTTTCCAAACGGAGCAGAGCAGAGGCGCTGGCTGTGATATATTACTTTTTCTAGAAAGTCACAGGGCCGTGCAAGACTCTGCTGCCAAATTCAACAACTTAACTCCGTACATGATGATGCAGCAGGAAGGAAATGTTTGGCCCTCCTCTGCAAACATCGAGGCAGTTTGGAAAACTTTGCCCAACTCTTCCTTCATAGATGGTCAAGCAAAATAATCAAGAGACTGGGTTTGCAGACTGGGTTCTTTCAAGTGAACGGATCTGAAATAATATAAAGCAACGAAAACCTGAGAATATGACCCTCTAGGAGTTCCACATTATATATTTTACATCAAACCAGTTAATAATGTTATCACCTGCCATAACTTCCATAAATGCTTCTGCCTAAATAGTGGAACACTCTTCCCATCTAAAAAACACATTACATTCAAACAACCCCCTAACAATAGACTGGAGGTGCAGAAAAATAGAAAATAAATCATGTTTGACCACATTTTCATTTTTCAATGCATCAAAACAGGCATTTGTTTTTCGCTAAACATTATTTTTACAGGACTAAAAGTCAACAAGTTGGCGCATTCGAGGCAAAATGCTGACATCATGTTAAAGCTATTACAATGGCAATGCTAAACATCTGCAGGTTGTAGCAGGTATACTGAAACTGTGTTAGCATGCCAACATAAGCCCTTGCTGAAGTCATTAGTTCTGAAGGTGTTTGGTCATAAACCAGAGTGTTGGACTGACCAGCTAAAAATGGCTGTTGTAGCAAATTGCCCAACAATTAAATGTTTTACTTACTCTAATCGAACATTTTATTGAACAAAAGATAAAAACTACAACATGTTAAATGTACACTTAGTTTTGGGGTAATTACTGAGCTTTAGAGAGACTTGGAGGATTCATTCAGTTTTTATAAAATACGCTAACTGGAAGTCTCACATATATAAATAAGGCTAACCCATGTTGTTCTTCAGACTAAACTAGATTAAGTGCACTATTGTTGGCCGTACATCACCTGCTCATGCTAAAATAATATACTGTTCCCTACTGGCTACAGAAGGCTGACAATGAAGTCATTAGTGCACACTAAGTTACAGTCACATGTAAACAAACCAGTTAAACATGTATTCAGCAAACACTGCTGTGTTAAGCCAACAATAGTCAGTCTAGTGAATAAAACAAACCATTATTCGGTTTAGTTTACAAAGACAGTGCTGTGCCCCTTTGGCACTAATTATTATAAGCAAGCAGCACTTATACAAACACATAATAGGAAAGTGACTGATGGGGCACAGCAAGAAAACAGTACCATGGGGGTTTCAAGTAGCAGCTGGGTAACTGTCCCCTCTGAGGAAACAAAACCACTTCAGTGGGTTTGAATAAGCAGTCGGGGGTCGACCCGTCAGAAAAACTCAGACCGCTGCGCTCTGTCCTAAGCAGACTGCTTGCATTCCTTTCAGGCCTAGGCTGTAATCTCTGCTCTGAACAACGACTACCCTGCATGAGGGAAGATGTTTGTTTTTTTGGCAGTGGACAAAAAAATAACTCTTCAGTTCATCATCATTCTGTAATTGTCTTAAAAATGGTCAGTATGAGGCATATTTGTGTAATGATCAATAATATTTTACACCAATTATCAGCTAAATAGTTCTGAGGACAGCATTCAGTCATCTGAGAGAGCCTAAATGCAAAGCAAACTGGCTTAAAACTAATGGCTATTGTATTGTGTGTTGTGCACTTCTTCACAGTTAGAAGTAGATAATAAGAACAAACATGTAGGTTGCAATGCTTCCACTCCCCACTAAAGTATGTAGCTGAGGCTGATAGAACAGCTTCCTAAAGCACCCCCAGAGGAACAGAAGACAATATATATACATGTTTTACATGCAGAGTAGAATAAAGGGTAAACTGCATGTGTTTAATCAGTGATTCAACAAGTGTCCCTTAAAGAGAGTTAATAAAGTCATATTCTGGCTGCAGAGAAAACAATGTCAGTTTTCTCAAGATATCACAGCGACTACAAGATCCCCTAATCTGCTACAGCAGGAGCATCTCTACAACAACAGGTTGAGTTTCACCGTTTTCTTCAAATTCTTTCTGGGAGCAGGCGACCACGTTGGCATGTTAACAGCCAACACTACAGAGAAGATATTTTTACTTTTTGCAGCGGGGGGTGGGGGGCTATCAGTGGTAGTGTAGCATTCCTCAGCATTTTTAACATACTTAAAGTTACAATTGATCAATAAAAAGGTGGATAGTGGTAACCTAGCCTTTGAAGTCAATTTAACATCTTTCTTGAATATTCTGCATGGTAAAAAAAAAAAAAAGAGGATCATATCTCAAAGTCATGTTTACGTGGAGGTGGCAGATTTTCCTGAAAGCATCTGTCCTCTGCATGCTGAGCATTCCTGAAGGGATTTGGGAAATAAGAAGCTTCACTCTCTCCTGTTAGTCTCGACAGGAATGCGAGGTGTGTGTGTGTGTGTGTGTGTGTGTGTGTGTGTGTGTGTGTGTGTGTGTGTGTGTGTGTGTGTGTGTGTGACAGCTTCACACTGAAGTGTGGAAATCCTCATGAACACCTCTGTGTTTCAGAAACATGAAGCGATGAGAAAGTAAATTCCAGAGGAGCAAATCAATTTGTCCACTGTCAGATAACAGGGTATATGCAGGAACCCTGAAGTCAAATGTAATAACTTTCAAGACCTTTTTTAAGACCCTTTCCATACATTTTAAGACCTCATCGCCACTTTGAGTTTTAACCGGTTACATTGGCGACACACTTTACTATTCTTTATTGAATGTCCTTCCTCCTTATCTTCCAACCATTTGGACGCAAACTTGCATTTCCCCATAACGATGTTTAACAACCGGCGTAAACGGAGCTTCGCGCGCTATCAAGCAGTGAGCGTGCGATGTCCTGTTCAGATGACGTCAAATCCAACGGGATGCCATAAATAAACTACACAGAATCACACTACACACCTACGCAATGATTACATTCAGGCACACTGTAGGCAACGCACGTCTCCGAGAGGAAGACGTCCATTGCCCCTCTAGCGCGAGTACCGCCGCCAGAGCAAGTCCTAGGTTTATGTTAAATTATAAACGGGTGATTAAGGATCACACGGCGACCAATGCCACGTCGGGTACCGATGCGCACGGTCCCCAACGGCTGGGGAAGACTAGGTTCACAGGCCGCCCCGATTTTTTCCATAAATTTCAACTATTAGTTAAATCGCTTTCTCCGATAATTTTCATCAATTTGCCGTTAAAGGTCCATAATGTAAAGACCATCGACAAAAGTTATTATATAGTAACAGGTTTC
>NW_011357795.1:201518-229746 GCF_000735185.1 Notothenia coriiceps | reverse complement strand
TGCAGCGTTCTTTCATTTGCAGCACCCTGGCCTCTCAGGGCCACCGTACATAACTGATGTATTCCCTCCAGATAGCTAAAAATACATTTACTTACTTACTTTAACAAGATGCCTGTGTGCTTTGTACCAGGTTATCATACCAGTAATAGTACCTCTTGCTTGTTCTGGAAGAGCAACTAAAACAAAACACGAAAGTGTACCTTGTTAGCTAATGTTAGCTAGCTGACATTAACGTTACACATTACACTCGTGTTACTCACAGAAACCTTGTAAAGCCGGTCCCGCATGCTGGCTCTTACGGAACCGACTGACTCCCCTTTTTCGTATGTACAGCTCTCAACATGCCCAGACTTGTAGTGATTTTCACCTCTTTTAATACTTTTCGCCTCATTCTGAAAGAAAGAGGTGAAATGTACCAACGTGACAGCCATCTTGGTGTTGGTGACGTGTGCAAGACCAGAGTTGTAGTTCATTGAGCGCTTCACACAAAGAAATGTGTAACTTCACAGTTTTACGACACATTTTAATTTTTTTGACTTGCAAAATTATCTTTTAAATTGACAAACATCATATGTGTAATTCGTGGCACAATTCAAACGGGATCCAAAGATAATCTTTCTCTCCCCATTGAATTCAATACATTATTTTTCCGATATAAGGTCCCATGGAGGTCCACCGGAAGGGGAGGGACTTCGCCACTCTATGTAAACCACCGGGTTCAAAAGTAGATTTGGGTAACAATGATGTCATGGATCAGAACGTGGTGGTGTTGTGCCTCTGTGCTGCAACAATGCACATTTTCTTTAACCCCTGGTGCACTTTCTGGTTATTAATCCGATTAGAGTGTGACTTGAGACCATCTTCGAACTTTACTTGAATCAAAGTAAATATCTGATGTACGCTTGTCATGCAACAAATACACCAGTCTGAAGGCAACAGCACTCTTAAAGTGGTCATTAAATCCAAAGCAAAGCTGTGTTTTTCCACTTTTGAACTTACATAAAAGCTGCTTGTGGCCACATGCAATTTAATTTGGTGTATAAACATCTTCCCAAAAGAAGAAGGTGGGGCGTTCCTCAGCAAACTGTTAAACTGCAGCAGTAGATGGTTTCCTCTCGCAGTCATTTGGGCTCTGTTTACAGTGGAGATTGACTCCCTTGTGACTCCATTGATCTTATCTGCTGTGGTCAAAGCTTCTATGCACATGGATGCCTGCTGTCAGCAGCACAGCACATGGAGAGCCATTTTTATTATCAAGCTGTGTTCGTCCAAAGCCGCATTTCAACATCCCACAATAATTATAGTGAAAAAATACTTGTGTGTTCTGTTATCAACACATGGGTGACTGAGTGAATGTGTAATAATTAGCACTTTAATGATATGAGAAAATAGGTTTTTCTTCATACTTTGTAGTTGTTCTTTTTACTTGAACTATTTGCCTACATTTTTTTACTAAAAGAGTGCTGCTATATTTCAATTGAAGAATGTTGTCTCCAATGTTTGGCCGCGTGAATTTTAGTCCTCATCACCATGCTTTGGTGAAGTCGGCTTGACAATGGCCCCGCACCCTCTCTCAGGTTTCAGTTTCCACAAAGTGAGGGGCAGATCCCCATGGCAACGATGTCCACAGGTTCACCGACCTATCCCATGTTCCCTCTCTGAGGATTGTCGAGCACACGGTCGCCTCCCCTGCCAGGTGTATGTGAATGAAGGATGGGCATTTGTCAGGCTAAGACAAGTTGTCTCAAGACGGTTTTCTACTGTGTATCTATAGCATGTCACCTTTCTCTCAAGCACTTTGTTTTCCCTCTTTGAGAAAGGGCTGTATTTATCTGTTCATTCAACTTCACTAAACTAGGCTTGTCCCAATGACTACTTTTTGTTGGAGGATAAATTGTCAAAGATATAATTGCTATTAAATGATCTTAGTCATTTGATGCCATTCAATTGAATTATAAAATACTAACATTGTAGTGCAATTACACAAATGTCACCTGCATTTTTTTAGTTGGCCTACTTTGAATTATATATACCCATAACGGATAGGGATCATTTGAATCTGGTCCATCTACACTACCAGAGCAAAGCTGGGTTAACAAATTGCTGCTGCAGATAACTCAACAGCTTCAAATATAAATCCTGCTCACCGGTATTTTGTCCATATCATTTGTTCTAGCTTGCAAACCTTGTCATAAGGCGCGTTCACACCGCAGTACTTTTCCCACTTTAGTTCTGATATAGTTCCAAAATGTCGCGTTCACACCAAAAAGAGCCGGAACTAAAATTAGTTCATCAGAACCTTTTTTACCCCCTTTTCAGTCCCTGCTAGAGAGCAGGGACTTTCGTGGGAGAAAAAGGTTCCTGTGTCTGATTGGCTGGGCGGAATGCGAACCACGCCCCCCAAAAACGTTTGTGAAGCCACCATTTTATTATCATTATTAGCATTAGCCCAGCGCAGAAACGCAGAGAGACTAACTTATGTCAACACAAAATAAAACATGGGAGCGGTGGAGATGAGGAGGTGTCGGCGTTCTGGCCGTTTACTCGGAAGGCTTCAGTAGAAGCTGCTGGGAGTCCCAGCAGCTTCTACTGAATCCAGTCCCCAACTCCGGGGACTTCCGACGGGGATTTTGGGCGGCAGTATACGCCGTGAAGTTGTTTGCGGCCTGCCAGTAAACCCATAGCAGCAGCAGAAGAAGACGAAGTGACGTCAGCGGCTTCATTTGCCTAATCCTCCCTCAGGGACTTATTCCGGTGTGAACGCGATCTGTGAACTAAAGAGTTCTCATGAACTAAGTTCTGATGAACCTTTGTGGTAAAAGTACTGCGGTGTGAAAGCGCCTATTATTTAAAATGTCAATCTTGATGAGCTCTTTTCATGGAGGAGTAGCCTCAATCTTCATTTGGGTAGTTACCACGGCTCCTATGAGAAGGTTTTATTGGGTTGTAGCAGCAGATTAACAGGCTGTTGAAAGTCGGGCTGTTTTGTTTATTCACATAAGAGATGATGCCTTCTCTTTTTTTTTTAAAACTCAGCTGGGTTTAACATTTGACCTGCTGGAAAGTAAGATGGGTGTCTAGTCAAGAAACTGCAACATATGGATCCCCAAAATAGCATGTAGTATATATTTTAACAAAACGTGATTAACATTTTTTGAAGTAATTGTTTAATGCAGAAACATAATTGAGTAAATCTCCTACTATACAATGACCTTCTCACTTCAGTCCTATGGACCCGGCTTGGTAACTGCTACTAAATGTAGCCAGCTAGCTCCCATTAGCTAGTGCACCAACAATGCCTTAGCAGCTATTTACACAACCAACTGCTGTAAGATCAAATACACCAACAATCTATAATTGAATTAAAGATACAAAGTAAACTCTAATAACTTGTGTTATTGTTAGATTTAATAATATTCCTCATTGAGATGATTTGAGATTTTAAATAATATAAAAAGAAATGTATCGCATGACAAAAAGCAGCACACGGGTTGGTTTTTGGTTATAAGTGTAAGGAGTTATCCTCGACTGTACCTTTTTTTTTAATTTTTTTTTTTTATAATCGCTTCATCATTTTTTATTCAGCTATACTGTCTCTTCCTCTCTCGTCTCGTTTTGCATATTAAGTGACATCTGCCACCAGACCTGTCCTCCAGCAAATGCTGATTGTTCCGTTCTTTCAGCGTTGCTGAAATAATAGCAAAGCATGGATCAGCACACAGGCAAGTCAATATTTGTTCATGGACAGCGCCTTCTGGACAGTTTGTGTCTGGGTTCATTAGAGACGGTTAGTGACGTTAGGATTGAAAGATAGTGCATAATGTACTTCAAGAATGCTATGTAAAAAGTTAAATAAACTGAAGCTTCAGCTTACACATTTTTTTTTTAGTCACTACGAGTAAATAACTTTAAACTGCTACCTTTTTTTATTATTATTATTGGAAAAAAAAACAAGAATCTCAAGTAAATACTTAACTTATTGAAACATGAAAACATCTTAAGCTTGCCAGAAAGTAAATGGAGGCACTCTCAACAATATTAGAATAACTTGGGTAATTACATTGGTTTACATTACAATAGTAACAACACACTCTGTTGATAAAATATACGGCTCCTGTTTTAGAGCTGTCAATACAAGCTTGAAAAAACATTTCCGACTATTTTTGACAGCACTGAGAGAAATGTTGTTTCTATGATCCCAAAGGTGATGGTGAAAATTCCCAGAACACCTTGAGTTAATCCCTTAGTTTTGGTAGAAGTGGGATCCTCCCGGCACACAGTGTTTCCAGAGGAATGTTAGTGCTATTGTCGACCAGGATGGGAAGACAACCCCCCCGCTCTTCCTCATCCCTTCACTGGCAGAACAATACAATGTGTTGTATTATACGTATGAAGGCATGCTACTGTTTTCGTAGCCTGTGACCCTGTTACCGCGAGCAGAGGCCAAGATCATGAAAAGGATGACACGGATGTCATTAGTTAGTCCAACAGTTCATACAGCTTCCTACGCTCGACCACGGCTGGGAATTCTCACCTTTAGTTTAAAACATCCAACTATTTCTAGTGTTACTGGACTGGAGCAATGCTCACACATTATCTATACGATTCTGTATTGTTGTTGCAGCTGAAGTAAATTATAATTAATAAATGACCATGCGTCCATTACCTACCGTGTACTGCACCTTAGGATACCGTATGGTGTTACAAACTGTTTATATTTAGCGTTGCAACAAACGATTGTTTTACATTATCCATGAATCCTTCACAGTTTCTCAGTGCCCACACTAATATCATTAAATTGCTTGTTTTGTCCGACTAACTTTCAAAAAGGTTATGCTATTTAAGTTGATTTATATATAACAAATAGTAACATTGGAGACACTGGAAAAAGAAAATATCTGAAACTGACTGATCGATGTAATTGTCTTAATTATTTATTAACCTGCCTATTGCTTTTTTTCAAAAATGTGAAAAGCTTTCTTTTGACTGACTGTGCAGTATGACTGTGTTTACATAAATATGGATGTATTCTTTCATGAAAATGCATCATCTTCAGATATAAAGCATTGTAGGAAATTGGCATGTGGTTTATTACATATCGTACTGTATGTCAGTCTTTTATTCATAAGTCTTCAGCTGTTCTGCCTTTATTTGAGACGAGCATCCATTTGCTATTTAACAGCTTCCTGAAGCTGTTGAAGTTTACCGTGTGAAGACGAGGGAGTTTCTTTGTTGTCGTTCTTGGAGAATGGGAACTGCCCCAAGTGTCTGTCAGGTTGTCACACCTCTTCAAGATTGTTTGGGGGTGAGGTGGTGGAGTGGTTTTCCATGTGTACTCTATATAGAGGGCTGGGTCTTGTACCTATTTAGTACCAACACAAACGGCATATAATATCAAACTGAGTAACAAAAGCTGAAATAAAGCTTAACCAAATATAAGTCACATTTTAAAAGACTATTAAATGGAGACTACATGTGTTTGAATTGGCATTGAACTGTTTGCTACTATGTTGGATAAAAAGGGTTCTCAAAGTCATATTAAACTCTATTATATCCTATTGGCACTTGTATGTAACATGTATGTAACAATTGTATATGTACTGGTACACGCCAACAGATGTTGTATTCGTTGGGTTCTTGCGCTTCACATGCCAGTGGTAATCTTGTTAATATTAGATTTTTATGTAAAATATTTTCTCCAAAAGCAGATGGATGTTTTTGATTTAAAGCGTTGACTGTTTTTGGTCATGGTTTGGTGTGGTGTCTGAAGCTCCTACCCCACTCTCTCTCTCTCTCTTTGTTGTGATATTTCCTTGTTGCTCTCCCCCATGGGAATGAATTAGACTTTCAAATTTGGGAATAAAGTGGCGTGTGGACAGCTTTAAACGCTGTATATGAGGATGCTAACGGGGATAGACGGAAGAAAAGGGTTTCCCTTTTTGGAAGACCCCCCCCCCACATCTTTTTATCTCCCCATCTCTGTGGAACAAATCATTTAGCTGCCAACCTAATGGGATTAGTCCCCCCTCCCTTTCTCCCTCCCTTTTCTTTTCACATGCTTGAGTCCATCCTTCAGCTCGTCTCTTTTGGGACGCTGCCCCTGGAAGTAGATTATCTCATTGCAAAGCTTTTATTGAGGAAGAATGGTGTAATAATGAGGATTTCAGAACTTCAGCCACCTCATTTGGCTTCTTAATGCCTTCTGAATTTCTCCCAAACAATTCCGTTTGTGTAATCTTATAGTTAATGTTGGGGTTTTTTGTTTGCACCCAAGGTCAAATAAACACTTAATTGTTGCAGTTTGGTTGCTTTATCATCAGCGTCCTAGTGATAGAGAAGGGATCATGGCTACCCCCCTAGATTAGTATGCGTGATATCCGCAATGATAAACGACATTGAGGCCAGTTAATCAGGCCAAAACACTGATGTCACGGCATTAGGCAGTCTGGCCCTGACCTTACCAGTGATAAACAATGAGGCCAGCTGAGAGCACACTGATATGATCACAAAAGCATTAGGGCCAGCTGAGGACGAGGTACTCCACAGATGGACTTGAATATATTTAACATTACATTGAAATGCTTTTTTGTAAAGATTACAAAGCACCCTTCAATTAAATGAATTTAGGCAAATAAAGTTGAGGCCTAATAATTAAAGGATATATCAGAAAGTGAAAAGGAAATTAAGCTTATGGTGATGTGGAAACAAGAATGAAAGGAGGCTTTACATTCAATAGGACTTGGTACTGTGGATAAACATCAGTTATTGAAACTCACTGTACTAGCTAATGTATCCTCTTGGATTGTTCAGTGGTGAAGTTACGTTAAGACATTTCACTGTTTGTTAAAACACTGATTTGTGCCTTATTTGTAAACCTTTCCTGTTTGGTGGAGTGGTTTGAACTAGACCAGGGGTGTCAAACTCAATTTCATCACGGGCCACATCAGCATTGTGGTTGCACTCAAAGGGCCGGTTGTAACTTTAAGAATATATAAAAAGACATATATAAATATTGAATATATATAAAATAATTTATTATATTACATGATTGCGTCTGCATTGGATTATTATGGGATAGGGTAATAACTTCTTAATTAACTATGTCTGAAAGCAGAAGTCTAGTGCAAATAATTGCACGTCTCTTCAGTAAGAATGTCACAATATGATTTTAAAAGAAAAGCCATATTCTGGAGAAACATTGATTGTGACATTTTGGAAAAAAAGTCTATTTATGAGAAAAAGGCCTATTTGGACAAAAAGTCAAATTCTGAGAAAAAATGTATACTGATGTTGAAGAAAAAAAGTCAAATTCTGAGAGAAAATTCAAATTTGAGATGCATTGCGGGACATGTCGTGGGCAACGTGCTTCTGTAAAGTAGCATGTAATCGTATAATAAACATATTATATTCTTTGCAAGCTCTTGTGGGGCCACATAAAATGAAGTCGCTGGCCGGATTTGTCCCTCGGGCCTTGAGTTTGACACCCCTGAACTAGACTGTAACGATAACAGTTATGTGGTAGTCCATAATCTAATCCTGAACTCTAGGAGGTTTAAATGGCTAATAAGATCCACAATAGATCCTAGATTTTGGACAGATTTTCTCAAAGTCCGAAAAATACTACAGCATCTCTGTTTAACGATACAGCTGCAATGGGTTTCATGCTCATCTTGTGCGTTAAAGCCCCATGAGGCTGGCAGGTGTCGTGACGCTTGGACGTCTTTTTGTTCCCAGGACATGGACCGTGGCACAGCTGGGTCTGCGGCCCCTGGAGATAAACTGCCTCTTGAGGGAGTTCGGATAGATTTTTTTTAAAGAGAGCTTTTTGTAAACATGGTTCTGTATTTGTGTTATTTTCACATGCCTGTAATGGTCACTCTCATTCCTCGTGTTATAACGGTTTTAAACAGGCATGAAGGGAGTAAAAGCCCCTTGTGAGCATCAAAGAATTCATACTTACTGTTATTATAATGCATGACTTAAAAAAATGTGTGTAATTGAACATGTTGGTTGCTTCGCTTACAGATATAAGCTACATCATATACGTCAGCTGGAGAAAAAAGTTTGTAAACTAACTACTCTAGGAAACCTTTCAACCAAAGTGAAGGTCAAAGATAACTATGTTGAGTGTTTGTTTTCAAAGTCGCTTTGACCTTTATGGAAAACCCTTATCTGTTGCCCTTATCTCTTTTCCGAAACAACCCGCCGAAGCTTTGTATATAATTTATTCGGCTTCAAAAGTATAATTAGTGCATAAAGGAACACTTCGTCCTTCAGTTTATTCTAAAAAGTCACCAAATATGGATGAAGCGTCCCCAATGCAGGATATCCCGTCGCATGATTGCGTGACAACGGCTAAAAGAACGTATCCCCCATGGCTCCCCCACTCCCACCATGTCTATGTAGCTTTTGATCATTAGGGGCTCCAGAGCAACATCTCTATACATTAGTGTGACCCCCCTACCACCACCTTCCTTTGGCAGTAATCCAGAGCAGTGTGACCCGTGACTCATTAACACCATCATTAGTCCACTAGGTCACGTGTTAATGGCGAGCCAAACAAAAAAAAGTTTTAATCAAGACAGACGGGTTCGGCTCTAAAAGCATTCCTGACATAGTTATGTGTTCAACCAGCAGACTCCCCTTGTTAAAGACAAGTCGCTGTCAATCACTGTGTCATGAAAAAAAAACACAGATTAGATTTAAAGGTATGACAAAAATGTAGAGACAAATAATTATTTTTCTGCTCTAGTGACCAGTATTTGAACAGTGTGTCTAAGGCTTTGGGCTTAGTTCCGTGTCTGTTGGGAGTTTACAAAAATCCTCTTATCCCTCCTCCATGCTGTCATCAGTTTAATTAGCTTGTTGTTCATGGTCAGGCTGCTGTCAGAGGAGAAGGGCAGCGGTGGATCCCATTGGTCTTCCTCCAAAAGGTCAGCAGAGTGGGCTCTCTTGGCACAAAAGCAAACATGGGAGCACTTAAATTGGGGAATTTCTCCCACAATACTACCTCTTTGAGGGAGCTGACAACAGAAGTGAAAGCTTTTGGGAGTGGCGGTCTCTCACCGCTGCCCCAGACTTTATCCGGAGTCCGGTCTCTAGACTTTGTTCTTAGTTTAAAAAGAAAACGCAGGTCCCTGTAGGACACTAGGCAGGTATCGTATTGATAACAACGTATTGGCCTATATCGTGTGACAGTACATTTTCCTATTATGGCAATTGTTGTCTTTTTCTAGTTTTGAAGGCTGTATTACAAATTAAATAATAAGTAACTTGTATATTGTTCAGGAGGGGAAGCTGCAGAGTGTCATGGTGCCCCACTGAGGAGGGTCCCCTGCAAGGGAGTAGCGGGCGGGTGTTCACCAGCCCATGGCTTCCCTCGTCTGCCTTACTGACTCCACTCAAGAGCTAAACAAACAACAGGCTCCAGTCCGCCCGTGGTCAAGTGCAGCCCGGACCCGGAGGTCATGTTGGGGGGTGGGTAGGGCGCAGAGAAGTTAATCAGGGAGTGGGGTGGAGAGCTTGAACAAAAATAACTAAAGAGATTAAATACGGTTTGATCGCGAGAGGATGTCTTTATGTTTTAGGATTCGGCTGTTTGGAAACCACTGCAGCTCAAAATGAAATGTTCTTGGAGGATGCCAAAATTACCTGGTGCACAAAACGGGAAGTTTTGACGTGGAGGGCAGATATTTTAAAGGCCTAGATATTTTTTAGGTACATTTTAAAGGTCAGTGAAAAATAAAATGTTGACAATTGAAGCCATTTCTTAATGAATCAACATCATTTTAAATGCTTAATCCCTTAAGTAATTTAGCATGGGGTTGCTTTACTGTTTCTATGGGTTATCTCTGAGTTTCAGATCCGTTGTTCAGATAAGCATATGAAAGATTTAACTATGGACTCTTGGAAAGGTTATTGACCAAAGAGATTATTCTATTAAATAATAAAATACTTAGCAAGTTGTGTGGATAAAAAATATTCTTCCTCAACAGCAATCTGGACCCAGGCTGTAGGAAGTGATTCCTTTATAGAGTAAAGCTTGCCAATGTGTGGACAACATATCTGGAACATTGTATTGTATCAGTGTTTATCCCATTGCCATTATTGAGTGCAACATGCTCCCAGGACCTTGGATGTGTTTCCTCTAGGAGGCAGTGTTGTGAAAAGAAGAAATCTCAGTTTTTAAAGGAAAAGGTTGTGTGCCGAAACGAGGGGATAACGCCTTTTTTTTTTTTTTAAAGCTGCGCAGGGCCACTCTTCCATGCTGCACTGAGCTGAAAGGGCTGATTAATAATATACCTCAGTATACCCAAGTAGAGGGTAAAGGTGTCTCTTCTTCTCTTTATAGTCAGGTATTTGGGAAACAGTGAGGGAGAGACAGGAGGGAATAAAAAACAGTTTGTTTTCTTAGGATTGATAATGAAAAAATAAGATCAGCTTTTGTTATTCGCAAACAAATGAATTTTTATTGCATAAAACAAGCTGAAGGCTAAATCAAAGTTGAACCAATAACAAACTGACACACTGTTTGGAACTTGGCAATGCTGCCGGCAGAAGTGGGCAATCTGAGAGTAATGAATCGTAGGTGGAGCACAGAGCTTAAGTGCCAGGTTTTTATTTCACAAGTCGTCTTCCAGAAGAATAAATCATGCGGGTATTCATAACCACATCTTCAACTAACTTGCGCAAATCTACTATGGAATCTTACAGCTAGGTTTTGGGTAATTAATCTTGTTCACAACCTTTTATTGTAGCGTTTGGAGTTGAAATGTTGTGGAAGAAAGATTTTGGGGTGGATCCTGGTAAATCTGCATATTCTTTGTTTTGCACAAAATCCTCAGGAGGGGATGCTGAACCTCTGGAGAGCAGCTGTCCAGATAAAAAGGTTGAACCAGATAAAGCACATTCCTAAAATAAGGGAGCAGCATGATAGGCACCTTTTCCACATGTGGTCTCTACTCTTGCGTTCAATAAGGGGTAGGCTAACTGCATAGACCTCACACATTTTAGTAGCAGTTTTCCTAAAAGGGATATAATGAGGTTAGAGGAATGAACATAATGATGAGTGGGTGTATGTATAATTTTCTTTGATTTCCATAATTGTCTTGTCATTCTGTACGGCAGCTTCTGTGCCAGAGGAGCAATCGAAAGGAGTTGAATGTAATGGCAGCAGAAATAACTGGATGTGTGATAATACAGCAACACGACTCGACTGAAGAGTTCACTTTTGTGACGGCTGTTGATTTGCTAGGTAGTTATTTAGTAGTTTGTTTTAATTTACATAGGCCTACCCACTTGTGGAACCTGTTTTTAAAGGTACAGTGCAGTACTTGTTTCTTTTATTTTTACAATTTATTCTATACATTTTAACACACTATTGTTTGCAGTACAAATGGAAGTTCAGGTGGAGATTTGGGGAAACATTAACATATCTCCAATGCTTAACTTGGCATTTAAACAACTTAATTCATTGGCATTTTCCTTCATAATGTCCCAATATTTGATATTCAATCTATTATTTCACTGTTAGCCATGCTAGCATCATAGCGCTAAAGCTGCAGCTAAAATAACATAAAGAATATTTAATGGATTGTCATCAAATTGTGTACAGATATGAATGGTCCATAGAGAAGGTTCCGACCGACTTTGGTGATCCCTGACTTTTTCTGTAGTGCCACCAGGAGGTCAACACGGATTAATGCAATTTGCTTAAGACATTCATGTCCCCCTGATGCTAATTTTTTTATAACTTTGGTGGTGCATTTTCAGTAGTGTTTCCACCAGGTCAAAAATATCTATATGTCCAGTATTTTGCTTAATGATTTAAATACCTGCAATATTAATGATATTCCCATCAGCCTCAGCTGTACTTTGTGTTTAGTGCTAATAAACAAATGCTACCTGCTAAACAGATGCATGTTAGCATTGTGATGTTAGCATGGGAGGTCTTGACTTTTAACTACTTGGATGTTGCTGGAAGTGTTTTATTTTCCTCTTCTGTTTTTGTAACTTAGCACCCTCCTGTCTGTAGACTCCTAAAGTCTTCAGCTGACTTTTTTCATTCCTGTAAGTTCCTCCCTCCTTGCTGGGATAATTGAAAGGCTTTGAGGCCGGCTGAACTCAGCAGGCTTATGCACGACATCAAAGGGAAACAAACCGTTGGACAGCACAAGCTGGGGGTCAACACCGGCTAAAACTCAGCAAAGCGGTAGTGAACAGCCGCGCTGAGGCGTCTGGCCGTAGTCCACACAGCAGCTTCTTCTGCAAAGCTTCAAAGGCATTTCCTAATGAGGGCCAGATGCAGAGCTGAGATGACAAATGGCCACTGCTTGTTGTGCAATTATGCCAACACACACATGTTCACATTAGCACGTGTCTCTATCTACCAGTGCATATGCATTGGGTTTCATCTAGTCACTACAAAAAAAGTAGGGAAAACCCACCTGTCTGCAACAATCTAGATTATCCGTGGAAAGATACAATTCCGTGCATGCTTTAGCACACACAAAGTTTTCATGCTACTGAGCTCATTTTTGATGCAGCTGAATCAAAATATGCCACTCTGGAGGCTTTTTCCCTCCATTCTGTAGCCTCTGCTTTTTATTAGGGGAAAAACAAGCCCGTTGAATATTCAGCACAGCGGGTTTGCAACTTTTATAGCCCTCAACTTTTCAGGCTGTTTACTCTTGACACACAAGTTACAAAACCCAAGCTTTGTGTTTCGCTTTCTTTCCTCTGTGGAAAATGTGAACTGTCGCACCACATCCTGTCAGGACTTAAGTTTGTCCCTTTTTCCCTTTTTATATGGCAAACATAAAGGCCTCGATGCATCCAGTGTGTCGAGGCAAGGCCTATTCGACTTGAGATTGTTCAGAATATCCAGATTACAACTTTATTTTTTCATGCAGTATTTACCACACAAGCAGCAACTATTACACATTTGCCAACATGTGGGTAAAAGTTGAAGTTTGACCAGATTCCTGATTTCTGAGAAGCCTTTGTATTTCCTGTGTGGTTCTTCATGCTACATTATTTTGAAAATAAAAAAGTTGTTTCTTGCTCGTTCCACTCCAATTGTACTTTGAAATAGTCACAGGGCTTTAATGGATCTCGTTGTACACTGTACAGTATTTGATTTACCCTTCCATATTGGGCGATTTTAAAGGAAAAATGACATGCAAGTATAGTTTGAATCCTGGCAGTCATTGGGGGAATTTATTTTTCTCTTTGCAAGTTAAGACCCTCAAATTAGTTATCTTTTCTCTCAGGATGGACAATTTGTGTTCAAGATTAGGAACTTTTTAATATTTAATTTTCTTGCTTTACTTGTTATTAATTTCGCCCTCCGTCTCTGATCGGACACTGCTCTTCGGTGTTGAGCTGCAACCAATTAAACTATAATTTGTAATTATAGAATAATCCTGATCAGGGAGGTAAAGATGTCTTCTTGTTTTCCTTTACTCCCCCCAAACTGTCAGTAAATTGAATATGTCTTTATTCTGGACTATCGCATATAAATTGAGAAATCCCAAAAATAATGAAACTGAAACTACGTAATGTTGGATGTTTTTGCTTGAAAAGTGCCAATGGATTTGCCAACGGTTGAGCAATCAATGAATCTACTTCATATCCTTGCAGCTGTCTTAAAGACTAGTTGATTTAGTAATGATCTGTTTTTGTTTGTCTTGCATGTCGAGCGTCTCGTATTACAGTAAATAATTCAGCCCGTCTTCTGTTGAACACGCGCACCTCCCTGTGGAGAGGAACCCGACCTGAGTCACTGTAAATCAGTTGACGTGCACCTGCAGCTCCTGTCATATTCATGGAACAGCTGAGAGGGAACAAAACAAGTCCTTCAGGTTTGTGTTGGCTAACGTAGTTGCTGCTACACTCGTGAGTCCCTACGGATCATATCAGGCTATTTATTAATGTTCCTACTCAGTGCATTATGTTGAGTTATATCCTTTTTTCCCATATCTAACAACTTGTAAAGATTAGTTGGATTATTCTTCATGGAGTTAGTGTAAAAGTAATATTTTTTTATTTGCCCTGTAATGAATTTGAAACCAACTACTTTTTATCTGCAACGAGGTCACTTCTTCCATGACACTTCAGTAAATAAGCAGAGCTATTGATTCATATGATGCCACACCTGACTTGGTCATCTACAAGGCTTTGCTTTTGTCCACAGTTCATCAGCTTGATGTCCTGTGTGCCTATGGCCACAGTTTGAATGTTTGAAGCTTCACTATGTAAACTGAACGTTCTGAATTCATGTAATCCCTCTTAAGCACTCTGTTTTGTATCGTTCTTTATTGGCCTATGTTTCCGAAAGCACACAAAGGTCTATCAGCTATACCTTGTAATTGCTTCAATGATAATGGCCCAGTTACAACTTAATGATAAATTTAGCTGATAATACTTCTGTACTTTTTTACTCCCATTTCTTTTTTTAAATGGACATGTATCATATTTGCGTATTTCTATAGTGTTACACCACACTGTCTGATTATAAGTAGGGGTACATTATGAATCAAAATTGCAATATGGCTTGTGCAATATCCAAATTGCAGTAATTACAATACTTCGTAAAGGCAAATATCAGTCAAAAATAAGCGCAATATATTTTTTTCCCTACTCTTTCAGGCCTAATATCACCCTCATTAACCTTTATTTCCCTAGATTAAAATAGTTTTATTTAAACTCCCATATGTATCAAGTTTGTTCTGTTGTGTAGCTAAATGTGCTATCTTAGTATTGCATGCCTTGCATTATTTAGAAACACCATTGCTTGTCTCGAAGGCCTCCTTGGCTGATCTTGGTTTAGATTTGTTGACTTCCTGTTTACTCTGTCTTCACCTTTAGCTGCTGAGGGCTGAAGGGAAAGGCTGCCATGTTGGTTAATATGTAACCACCCATGAGAAGGTTTCCATTTACGCTCCATTGTCTGCCTCATTAGCTGTTTTTCATCCACGAGTGGAAGGTCAGCGCAGGCTATAAAAGTGACCACAGGTTGTTAACCACATTAGCTCGCCATGCGTTTCACCTGGAGGCCCAGCCTAGGGGTCGGTTCTTCCCAAAACGGCCTAAAGTCCTGTTTCCTCTTATAGGACACAGATCGTTTGCCTGTCATCTGAGGAAGTTGTCTAATCTTAGCCGTGAAACTTATCCCCCCCTCGCTCAGAGGGCTGCTGGGTATAGGCTCGTTGTCGGGGGGCTCTTGTGGACTCGGTCAGTGTTTGCTACCTGCGAGCAGTGGGAGGAAGTTAGAATGAGAGTAACAGGTAAGCTGCATGATTTACAGAATGGCAGTGTTGTGGTTGCCATGTGATGAAAAAATAAATGTGACCACATGGCTGCTGGTGTACTGGATTGAACAACAGTTTGGACTCTTCTGTTTTATTAATGTTTGTCTTTTTTCCTTCAGTAATGGCTATTTTAACTGTATAAATCACACAAGTTGTCTATTATTGACATTAGAGATCATTAGGCACCAAAGAGTAGAACAAAATGTTGCCACTGTGTTGCGTAACGGGAGAACACTGATAAAACGTGGATTTTATTAATTGTATTTTTCCAGAAGTAAACATTTTAAGTGATTTTTTTCGGTAATGTGATCGCAAAGGTGGAAATGGCCTAAAAATATTTAAACTTGTATATATCAGTAGAGCTGCTACGATCAGTTGACAAATCAATAAGATAACAAAAGACGGTTCACAGTTCAACAGACAATTTAAAGATTTGTTTCTCTTGCGAAAATGGCTGCTTTCCTTTTTTATGCCATCTTAAACTGAACACCTTTTGGTTTAAACGGTTTCAACTCATAGTTTACAGCCCTATTTGTCATTCGTATGGTCTTTGACACTGAAAGCAGAACCCTTTCCTATTTAAATCTTTACCCGTTTTGATGCGGAGCTTCCAGTTTCTTGTACCAATGACTGCTTACTACTTCTCTTTTTATAAACCGTTGCTCAGTGTCTGTTTGTTTATCCCTCAACATTATCAGTCTGATTGAACCATTGTAAACTGGTTCCCAAATGCCAACCCTTTTTACACTGATGTAGGATCCTGCAGGATTACTCTGCTCAACAGGCCACGATGACGCCTTGTTGTTGCAACAGGCTGTAAGCTACATTTGAGCTTTCACTAATACAATATTTACACCCGGTGGAAATGGGAACACACGTATGGAGCAGCTTTACTTCTTCTACAGGATAAACGTTCTCAAAAGCCTAATGTTTGCAAACTGTGTTGAAAACAATACGTTTTCTTCTGTCATATGCTGCTGGTGATAAAGAGCTTTTTTTCTCCTTTTCTTTGACTGCACGATGTACATGTATCTGAGTATTTCCTGCTCCTTCCTTCAGGTTCACTTTCTTGTAGCCCATGGAACTGGACGCTTGGGAGATGTTTGGTCAGTCTAATGGTGTTTTTTGATTCAATATTTTTGCATGAAGTTGGAAAAAGAGCTTTGATGTTGGGCTGAGTTGCTTGCTGAATAATTATTTTTAAGTTTACTGTCTGAAAGCTACACAAGGTCAGCATGAAATATTTGACTTGCGTTGTTAAACTGGGATATTGTTCATCTGTCAGCGTGCACCTTGTTTCTTTTATACTGGGATGTAGTGTGTTTACGCTTGTATTTGTCCCCGTTTCGAATGAAGAAGCATAATTCCTGTTGGTGACATGCCAGTCTCATCCTTCTGTCTCTGTATGCACACCACTTTTTATTATTATTATTGTTGTTGTGAGTTCCTCTGTTGATGGTGTAAAGAAGGGTCTTGCATATCAGGATAGTGTTATCAAATATTTTACTGCAACAACATTAAGATGGTGTCCAACCTAATAAAGGCATCTAGACTCTTTGAAGAAGCTTCACAAAATATTCATTTGTCAAATGCAGAGGTTAATTTTAAATGTGTGAGAAAGTAGGAGGGACTATAGACTAAATTCTATTTGGTTGTTGGAACAGTTTGGCGCGCTCTGTAACGGTGGATTTGTATCTCGTAGCTCTGTATCAGATCTATAATCAGACTTTATGTACATGCACGCCGCACACATGGATTTGCAACATGCAGATCCAGGCTGTGTTTTGAAACCTTGCCTTGAAAGTAACTACTCACAGTAAAGACTATTGATAAATTGTGCCTTTCAGATCGTTTTGCAATACATACACGCAATGGTGTTTGTCTATGGAACATTTCTGTTATTACTGGGATTTAAAAATGTTGTTCCAGTACACCATTGTGGGCAAAGCAATGCTAGCTTCAGACTACATCATATTTTTGTCCTACGTTTGTATTATAATCCCAAATTATAAGAGGCGGACTACTGGTGGGTCCTGGATTATTCAAAAACAGACACTCGTCTTTCTATATTAGATGCAGGGAAATATTTCAATACAGACTAAGTGGATAGTTCAATATCCACACCTGACTTAAACTAATACAGTATACAGTATGACCTTTACTGATGGAGATGTACCTTTCAGCTTAGCTTTAAGAGGTTAAAGTTACATTTTAATGTTATAGTTTGTCATGAATGTTGTATTTTATTTTTGCAAGACTGTTTTATTGGACTGCATTCACATGTCAGCCTGGTTGAGGATTTTATTTAAAGAATATTTTGATGGTTGAAGGTGTACATTGTAACTTGGAAATTGCAGCCTGTCTTATTCTGCCAAGGACCCTCCTAAAGACCACTAGTGGGCCTTGATCCCACTTTTGGCGCATTTCCACTACAGTACGGTTTAAGCGTGCCATGCCGTGCGCGGCCCGTTTTTGGTTGCGTTTCCACTTGGTGTAGTACCGGCACAGTTTTTCTGGCCCCATAAAATCGAGCTTCTTAGCAGGCCAACAACCAGGCTGAGTCGGGCTGAATATGCTAAACTAGAGAGAATCGCTGGCAAGGGGGCTACAACTACAACAAAAATGAACAGATTTTACCGGGATGTCATTGTAATACACTTTTCAAAATGATGCCGATGAATTAATGCTTGGACAAGTCTGCAGACAGACGGCAGGCGAAAAACCTTTTTAAAATGCGTGTTTTCTGAATGGAGATTGGCTAAGCTAACGCAGTATATGCTCCGACCGTCCACACTCTCAACAACGGCCTACAGACATACATAAACCAGCGACTGCATTCACCATGACACAGACAGTCTGTGGTTTGTACTTGTTTAACTTTTGTCTAGTTTCTGAACAGATATGAGGAGCTGTGAGCTCTGAGTGCTAACAGCTAACGGCTGATGTTGGTTTTCTGTGGTTCGCATTGATGACGTCACAGCTCCGCCTACACTGCGTTACTATAGTTACTGCCCCAGCTACTAAACTGTAATGGAAACGCAGCATAAAGTGAGCCAGTCCTAACAAGGCCTAACTATACCGTACTAAGCTGAGCGAGGCCCTGCAATGGAAATGCGCCATTTGAGAGCCAGTGATAAACTGGGCCGAGATGGTAATTATAGTCTGAGGTCAGAGAGTATAAAAAGGGAGCCTGGGTCTATCTGAGACGACTTTGTCTGCATATTTACTCCTCCAGATGCTCATTTGACAAACCAGACCCATGAAGTCGACTTTTGGTTCTTTTATTTATTTTATTAATAAGAGAATAGCTCTTTTGTTCCTGCTCATAATGTATCCATTGATGACGAGCGGGGCTGGTGCACACAGGACCTCTATGTTCATAAATGTCAGATGCAGACACACCTGTGAATAAGCAGAGGTCAGCGCCGTCGATCCCCTAAAGTGGGCTTCAACTTTCTCAAAGAAAAGGTTCTTGTGTAACGAAACATTAAATATTTGAACGTCTGCAGCTTTGGAATGTTGAGTAACTAATCACATTGACTCAAGCATTGCACCTCTGGAAAGTACAAGTACCTGAAATCTGTACTTGAGTATTTCCATTGTATTCTCCTTTATACTTTACTTAATAGTCACCTTTCAAAGAAAATAAAATCACATTTAAAAGCTTTAATACAAAATAGATTGTTGAAGAATGAGACGGTTGTTACCCAAATAAACTATCCAATATTTCTCAGATATTTAAGGGGCCCTATTTGGATCATTTTCAGGTTTGTGCCTCGACTGTGACATGTCTCCATGCTTTAATGTTCAGAAAGCTCTTTATTTTCCTCATACTCCCTCTGCTGTAGCACCCTCTGTCTGAAACCAGAGCCCAGTCTGCTCTGATTGGTTAGCTGGCTGGTTCTGTTGTGATTGGTGAACAGCTAAGAGATGTCCAATCGACTTAAAACTAGATCCTTAAAACAGCAAAAAGCTACAGCAGCAATGTGTTTCTTCTAAACATGTTTGTATTGGTACTTTTAATTAGATTGCAGGTGTGAGTACTTCTTCCACCACTGGTCAAACTTTGAAACTGTTTTGTTGTCTTGTCTTACATTTTGTAGCTGTTCTTCCAACAAGTCAGTTACTTTAACGTTGCCATTTCACCTTTTAAGAACACATTTTAGTTTTGAAAGCACGCCTTTGCTTGACACGCCTCTTGTCATGTTGTATAATTGTCTTGTGATTTCATTTCATATGATACGGATATCTGCAGAGCTCTTTGATCTAAAGTGCTTTTTCTAACTGCTGCTAACCTGTTGGCATGGGACTCTTTTACCAACAATGTGATTAAAATGTGTCCCTCTGTGTTTTGTCCCAGTCTGCAGGTTGCATGGTAATCTGGATTTGATGCATGGCAGTTGCATGACCGCAGTAGGTCTTGTTGTGGGACGAAGCACACAGCTGCAGCCATGGCACAAACCATGCACGTGAATGGCAATGGCCCAGGTAAACCATCCCTTTTGATACAATATTTTACCATTTGAGCTTCCACTTTCTTTGGATTGTAATTGTGCATGTATTGAAGATGTTGTATGTCCATTTGTTTTTCTTTATATTTACAATTTGTGTTTTATATCTACTTTTTGTTTTTTGCACATGCGTGGTGTTTATCAGACTGACTAGTTTCTGTCGTTTTGTAGAAGGATTCTCTGCTGCCTCATGCTCAACATGTGCTCATCCCTACTAAAATAAAGATGGCGGTATGAGGATACAATGGAGCTAAATGTAGATATAGGCGTTCAGTTTCAGGCTTGTGTCAGACATGTATATTTAACTGGTGAGCTCCTGCATCACATCTGCCTCTGTCTTACGTTACACAGAGGGTAGGCTTTCCATCCTTGCAACGTAGAGAAATACTTATATATCGTATTTTTACCTAAAGCTAATGAGTTCTTATCATTATCATGTCATTAAAATGGTACATATATTTTATGAAATGTTCAAGTTTTTAGCATCTTGACATCACATTACATAAAAAGTTGAACACTTAGTCATATTCTTCTGACATTTACACACATTTGTATTACTCTAGCAAAAGCACATTTTAATTTGTGGTGTGTGTACTTTTGGACATAACATTTTCATGGGCCTTGGACATAGTGTTAATAATCATTATCCAGAGCAGGGGTCGGCAACATTTTTGATATGAAGTGCCATTTAAAAAAAAAAAAAAAAAATTGTTATCAGCGTGCCAACGATGATGCCGAATTTTAACAAACACATTTAAATAATTGGTTTAAACGGCATAATAATAATAAGGACGATCGTCCGTTCTGTGTTTCTCCAGAGCACACATTTTATGATATTGGGGTCATGCAGAGTGAGATGAGATTGCTGTCCCTTTAAGACAGGGGTGGGGAACCTCCGGCCCCCGGGCCGTATACGGCACGCGAGACAATTTGATACGGCCCTCGACTCGAGGTAATTTATAAATACACGCAAAAAAGAAATCTAGACCGCAAAAGAATTAAACAAGCGAGAGCCTGTTTTTCCTGGCCAAGATCAGGGTCCTTGAACACAACACGAGCCTAACTTGTCATCACGTGGTATATGTCTCGTCCATGGTCTCGTCTGACAGGGGTGCAGTTCTGACGGAGAGCACGGCTCTGGCACTTCAGATAAGGAGCATGCCGCAGTTTTTGCGTGGCTGTGTCTTTAGTTGTGAGCCCAGTGGCGATCTGTCCATCTGTCACACTGATCATACAGTCAATAACTTTGTTGTTATTAGCATCTGGTTAGCTAGCTATGCTAACGTATATAAGAAGCTTTTTCTACAACCATTGAGGTAAAGGCACATCTTTATATGATCATTATAGTTATAAAAAAAATAAGAAAACAAAGTAAACGGGTATATAATACTATATGGCAGTAAAAAAAAGTTGTTATTAATAAACAAGAATACAGTTTGAAAGGGGAGTGATTTGTAAAATATCCATAAAGAAAGATAAATCTCCTTACAGTTCTGTTTCATATGGGTGTTGAGAGATGTATCCATAGATCTCTTAATGTTGCTCTCAAAGTGCACCAGATTGATGCTTTTAACTTCAACATTTAAAAAAAAATCTTCCCGGGGGAGCATGCCCCCATACCCCCCTAGAGGAGGTTAGGTCCCCCCCCCCACTTTAAATCATGTTCACATGGATAGGAAACTAAATTGCACACATCTTGTGTCCATATATTTCTGTTTTGGTGGTCATGCCACAACCGTGCACGCATACAACCGGAAAGGAGAAGTACGACACGTTTCTTTGTTCCGTTGGAGAATAGGTCTATCAAACGGNTTCGTATGTACAGCTCTCAACATGGGGGATGCTAGTGAATTAATTTCGAATCATGGGACCTTATTCCGAAAAAATAATACATTGAAGTCAATGGAGAGACTCTCTCCATTGACTTCAATGTATTATTTTTTCGGAATAAGGTCCCATGATTCGAAATTAATTCACTAGCATCCCCCATGTTGAGAGCTGTACATACGAAAAAGGGGAGTTAGTCGGTTCCGTAAGAGCCAGCATGCGGGACCGGCTTTACAAGGAGCACGAGTGTAACACGAGTGTAATGTGAACGTTAATGTCAGCTAGCTAAATTACTAACAGGACATGAAATATTTTTTAAGATTGACAAACAACATATGTGTAATTCATGGCACAATTCAAACGGGATCAAAAGATAAGTTTTCTCTCTCCATTGACTTCAATGTATTATTTTTTCGGAATAAGGTCCCATGATGCGGAAGCAAGTGGGCGTGACTTCGCCACTCTATTGGGAAAGAGGTGGCTGTAAATCAGCAGATATATTCTTTAAGTAAATCAACTGTCTATTGAAAACGACTTATGTTCTAAAAGATGTCAAATGCAAATCCAGATTTATTTTACTTGTCCATTCATCCGACTGAGCCGAGAGTCGAGACCAGCGGATCGTTGGCGGTATTAAGGACAACTCAAGTGCACATGCTCTATAGGCCCAAGGCCCAGGATGATCCGCCGTGCTTCTTGAATACAGTCAGTCAACGTCTGTCTCCAAGCGCCACTTGTTGTGGCTTATGGTCCGAATCAAAGCTCGACAGCTTTTGCACGAGCATTCAAAAACTGAACCAATAAGCCAAACAACTGTAACTTGTATAAACTACAACAAACAGGTCAGGTTTCCAGAGAGGTGGAGCCTCTGCCAGCCATAAGGTCAAAGTTACTGCATCATCACTGGGAGTGAGTCAAGCAGCAGCTGGAGAAACAACAAACACCCCTAACCCCCAAGTCCCTGACCAGACCCTTAAACCAGTTCACCACAACTCACATACACTGTGTGGCTCTGGATCATCAGTATTTTCCCCAATATAACAAACAATCAGAACAATACCAACACCAAGTTTGATGTTCAAATTTAAAGTAATTTTCAAACATGCAAGTTATTTAGAGAAATTGCATTTTAACAGTGTTCTCTTGAAAGTGATGGTCTAAATGGTAAGAGCTCAATGCTGCATTGAGTGCAAACAAAGAGCTTGCAAATGAGAAAATAAAGAAACCGATGAAACCATTGCATGAGCAACCAACTACAGGTTCTGCACTCACCTGCACGTCTGAGAAGAGTCAAAGGTGTTGTGTGATTGCATTTTCCCTCAGCTGCATCTCAGACAGCTACCAGTACAACCATGGAGAGAACGTCCCAGAGATACATGAGAATGACTTGTATACATCAACCAACGCTGTCTCACATGGCAGAGCAAGAGCCAATCACAACACAGCCTCTCCAAGGCTAAACACACGCACACTGTAACCTGACAATACCAGCCAGTGAGGGAGCCTGTAACATGAGCCGGCTGTTGACCAGTGGGCCGGGGGTCCGGGTGCTCTCAGCCATAAACAGTGTCATCCCGGGCAGGAGACAAATCCAACAGCTCTGTCTGTGCAGGACAATGGGAGTGGGAGATATTTGGGGGCATTTCCAACAGTCTTTGGGTGAAGAGGCTTCACAAGATATTCTTGTAAAGCACATCATACATCTCAATAAAGTGATATTTAAATGTAGGGCTCCACTGAGCAATATGGCTTTAGTGTCGTACTATAGACAATGAAATATAGGGCTCACAAATCATTTCACCTATAAAAACTCACAACCGAAAACTCTAAAAGTCTGCAGTGACGGTGTTTGTGCTGAAATACTAACTTTCTTAAATGATCCATCAAAACTGCTGATTAAATTGACAGATAGTTTCGGCTCTAATTTCATTCTTGATACAAATATGTAAGCTCAGTTCAACAACATTTTGAGCAGAACTTTTCCCTGCTTTCTTACTAAGAGTTAGAGAGGACAAAATGATAACCTGATGTGATTGACTAACTTAGATAAAAGCTGATTAAGAAAGACAAATATTGTTTCTTTAACCTGTAAGTTAACATGTGTAAAAATGATTGTTTTGTGATGTTGCTGTAACAATTTCCTGTCAAACAAAAGCCGCATAGATACAATGGCGGATGTACAAAGAGAAAACCCTACTTTAACAAGAGGTAGTAACTAACTACCAGCCGAGTCTGGTCCGGTGTCGTTTGTAGAAAGTACTTTTTGAATCTATTTCAACAAATGCATCTATTTCGGAGCAAGGGGTTATATTTTGGGGTTCCCAATGAAGAGGGAGGAAACAATGTTTTATTTGTACGTCCCCTTCCTATTGTTAACAGTCCGGTTAGCAATTTAAGATATATGAACAGAGTTGGGATTGGATTAGGTCACAGCCACTATACGAGAAAGTGAACAACTTAATCATTGTCAGGCGATAGCAACTTGGCTCCGAGATTAAACTTAGTAATATTCATGTTACACTACGTTTTGGTAAACAAGGCTGGCAGTCCACCCAATTACTGCCGATTAGCTTTTGTGATAAGGGTCAAGTTGTGTCTAAACTGAATCAGATTTGCTCTGTTGTGGAATGCTTCAACTTGACAGACAAAGTCTGGGCATGCCTGCATAGCTGAGGGATTATCACAATATCAAGTGAGCCCTGAATTCTCCTTGCACCTGCCTTGTCCTGCTTAACGTGCAAGAAACAGGCAGGATTGTTCACTCCTCCCTGTTTAGGCGGCTTGCCTTTCATTCACGAGTATTTCTGAAGGGATAATGACTAGCTGAAGGTGAGCCGATTCTATTCGACTGACACTTCCACTTAATGTGGAAGTTTTGTAAATACAAATGACTGATCTCTGTCATTCCTGCAGCACTTCAGATCCAGGGGGAAAAGAACTTCAAGTATTGTGCAGGACTTAATCAAATAAATGGAGCAGTTAGAAGACATTTGGTTCAGTTCTAAATATACTAAATGTGCACACACACAATGCTACAGAATAGTAAACGATGCACCATTTCTGTACAATAGGAATTCAGTCAAACGAAAACTATTTAAACGACCCTGAACACAAAGGTAAGACTTCAAGACTGAGGGGTATATTTTTTTAAGTGTTATATTATTAAGAAATAAAGATTGTGATTTTAAAACATGTTGCTCGTGTTTTGAAGGTTAGATTTTGCCAAAATATCATCAGCATTTCGACATTGAAGACAAGTGAAAATGATCTGCATTCACCTTGAAGCATGGGTAAGGCAGTGACAGATGATTATAGTGGCTTCTGGTTCCTGGCCTCAACAGCGCATTATTCTGCCCCTCCTCCCATTGTGGTCCAATACCAAAACAATGGTGTACAGCACGCCTCTTTCTGCAGTGAGACATTCCTCTCAGTGTGTAATTCACTTGATTCACAGGATCAACTCATTAGCTCTCTAAGAGATCAAGAAAGAGTTAAGTACAATTCTGATATACTGCCAACAAAGTTGACGATGATACGGACCCTCCTTCATACGAGGTGTGTATAACTCCAAAAAAAAGTGTTTTATGCATGTTCATGAAAGATTTGTCTAAAAAATATCTAATTCCAAACCGTTTTGTAGGTATTAAAGTACAAAAAGTAGGAAGGAGTATGACAAATGAATAGGGCTGAACGATTAATCGATTTGAAATGATGTGATTATCAAAATCGCAGAGCCTGCTATTTTGTTTGTAAACTTTTTTCTCTTTATTATTTAAATAATCGGGGTGTGAGGGTGCTAGAGACGGGAGCATGTTGATACGACCTTCCTGACCGGAGATATGGCCGCATTTTACAATAAACTTCCGTTGGGTTGCTTAAAAACAAATATTGCAAATCGCAATATCTGTCCGAAAAATCGCAATTAGATTATTTTCCAAAACCGTGCAGCCCTAAAAGGGTAGTCAGAAGTAGGACAAATTACTCATTATTAAATAAATTAATGGCCAATGTCAATTATCCCTACTGATGGCCTCTGGTACAAAGAACACATGATGACTGAGAGGCAGGAAAGAAAGAAAAGGGATTAACATACCAGGAAACTAAACATCTTTGTGGAACACACTTCAAGGTTTAGCCAGGGTTAATCCCAGCAGCTACACAGAAAAGTACCTCCTCTTATTTATGGTCACGACAACATCCCTCCCCAGTCCCACAGACAATCTCACACACAACAAGTTGAAGCATGCGCGACCGTCACCTCTAACAGTTCTCCAAATGGTATAAACAAAAGAATGGAAGCCTATCCAGGTCACAACAAGGGGACATTTCAGTGAAGAATTAAGATGTTCAATAAGACAGGAGTTTTGCACACATATCCGCTTGTTCTTCTGTAATGTCTCAGTTAGGGTAGGTGCATCAGCTTAAATACAGGTTGGCAAGAATTTCAATTCACTTGGACAACAAGCTTCGGCAGATGCCACTGAAGGGGACTTCAACTCCAAAAGCCTTAAGGGCAGAGGAGGTTATCAAGTCTACCATCAGAAGGCAACAGCTTCCTCTCATAAAGCCATCTTCAGACACAAAAGCAGCCATTTGAAAAGCCAGAGTGAAAGTAGGGGAGTTTGAAAGTTGAGTTCTCAAAATAAAACAAGTCTCCCTGTATTTAACTATATTACAAATAGCATTTCTTTGGGATCATACTTTAAGTCTATAGCCAACATATCTGGATGAAGAAAGAAATAGAGAAAACTTACTTTAGACCGACTTTATTTGATGTGAAGGGGACTAGGAAAAATACTACTAGATGAGAAGATTGATCCCCACTCTCTTGTCCAGCAGCTGGCTAACTTAGCTTAGCATAAACACAGCTAGACCGGCTGTGTCGACGATTGTAACAAAATCCACCAGTCAATGTCCAATTATCAAGCATTCCAGATTGGATCATCTTTACACACTGCTAAGACTAAAAATAGCTCTACATCTGACCTTTACGTCAAATTACACAAAGTCACTTTAATGTTTGTATAAAGTCCCCTACAGCTTTCTGTGAAATGTGAGTGTTTAATGAGTGTATGAAAATGCCCAGCCAACCTCAAAAGAACTCCCAACTTTAAACTCCAAGAAGCACCAGTTCAAAAAAGATTTTCAAGCAGTTGTGCGCCGGGTTCTGGAAACCTTTTAGGAGGATTCCCTGAAGCTTGGCTTTTGTTTTTTTACGAGTCCTATGTGTAAAATCTGCTGAGCTGACCTTGTTGTTTTGGATTTTACAGGTTTATACCATGGTTTATACCTAGAGGCTACTTTTCTGATATTTAATATTATCATACATCTCAATAAACAGATCTTTCTTTTAACAAATATGTACTTTTTCTTACCGTTCCCAGTGAGGTTTGGTTTCTTCAGGGGGCTCTAATTGTTTTGTTTCAGTGGCTCTACTGTTCAAAGTAGTTTTGATCTTGTAATAACAGGGCAGTCCCTAAGACTCATGTAGGTCTTCATCCCACACTTAAAAGATCCTAACAGCTGTATCAGCTCCACAGTCAAACACCAACACCAGTGAGAGTGGAGCACAGGGATTTTCAGAAGCCACGAAAATACTATTTCAAGCACTAAAACATGCAAGAGAAGCATAAATGGGACAGAAGCATGCACAGATGTTCAACCAAAACTAAAATTACAACTCAGCATTCCAACTTCAATTACAGAGAAAACACCACGGCGAGTGTTCCAAAAAAACTGTACAGATGCAAGAAAAGCAGGGCCGGATTTGACGTGCAACCCGCTCAGACAGGGCAGTGGGGTGGAAGTCATTTTCTCTAAACAAACAGTGGAGGGATGAGAGTCATAATCACAGGGAGTTGGGAGGCTGGGTGGGGGCGAGGGGACACATCTGAGCAGAGGAGGCCCGGCTTTGATCATGTGGACAGAAGGGTCGTCTCACTAAGGTGTTAATTGAGAGACCTCTGCCATATGTCCACTACAGCTGACTGGTCAACCCTGATGATGTGGACTCAGAGCAGCGCTAAGCCCGATGTACCAACCGACGCCAGGCTGTGCTTCCACCCGAGCTGCTTATGCATAAACGGGAAGCCAGTGGGAGGCTGTGGAATGCTCTGGGTGCTGCTGGAACACATGCACAATGCACAGATTGTAACACTAAGCTTGTTACAGTACGAACAAGCTCAGAAACAACAAGGAAATAAGCAAGGTGCACGTGAGATGCTGCCCACACACTAAATCCATGTGATGCATTAATGTCTAAATAAATAAAAATGTCAGACTAATTATTCCAAAACTGCAACATCATGTTTCAAGATGTTGAGTCTCCAGTATGTGCAGACAGATGAATAATACACATAAAGTTGTGCATATGGGGAAGCAAGGGGGCATCACAAAACACGACAGCTGCAGGTCGCAGTGTCCAAAACAAAACTTGTTGGCTCTACTGCAGAGGACGAATATAATGCAGTCAAAGGCCACAGCCTAGAGATGTCCCGATCCGATCACTTGATCGGGGATCGGAGCCGATCACGTGATTTTCAAAAGATCGGAATCGGGAGAAAATAAATCGGGGATCGG